>NW_026694800.1:0-26134 GCF_021218885.2 Marmota monax
AGACCCAAAAGGGTCTACAAAGAAACTATTAGAGCTAATAAATGAATTCAGCAAAGTGGCAGGATATAAAATCAACACGCATAAATCAAAGGCATTCCTGTATATCAGTGACAAATCCTCTGAAATGGAAATCAGGACAACCACTCCATTCACAATATCTTCAAAAAAAATAAAATACTTGGGAATCAACAGAAGAAAAGAGGTGAAAGACTTATACAATGAAAACTACAGAACCCTAAAGAGAGAAATAGAAGAAGATCTTAGAAGATGGAAAAATATACCCTGTTCATGGATAGGCAGAACTAACATCATCAAAATGGTGATATTACCAAAAGTTCTCTATAGGTTTAATGCAATGCCAATCAAAATCCCAAAGGCATTTATTTCTTGTAGAAATAGAGAAAGCAATCATGAAATTCATATGGAAAAACAAAAGACCCAGAATAGCAAAAACAATGCAAAGCAGGAAGTGTGAATCAGGCGGTATAGTGATACCAGACTTCAAACTATACTACAGAGCAATAGTAACAAAAACAGCATGGTACTGGTACCAAAACAGGCGGGTGGACCAATGGTACAGAATAGAGGACACAGAAACCAATCCACAAAACTACAACTATCTTATATTTGATAAAGGGGCTAAAAGCATGCAATGGAGGAAGGATAGCATCTTCAACAAATGGTGCTGGGAAAACTGGAAATCCATATGCAACAAAATGAAACTGAATCCCTTTCTCTCGCCATGCACAAAAGTTAATTCAAAATGGATCAAGGAGCTTGATATCAAATCAGAGACACGCCGTCTGATAGAAGGAAAAGTTGGCTACGATCTACATACTGTGGGGTTGGGCTCCAAATTCCTCAAAGGACACCCATAGCACAAAAGTTAATAACTAGAATCAACAAATAGTACTTACTCAAACTAAAAAGATTTTTTCTCAGCAAAAGAAACAATAAGAGAGGTAAATAGAGAGCCTACATCCTGGGAACAAATCTTTACTCCTCACACTTCAGATAGAGCCCTAATATCCAGAGTATACAAAGAAATCAAAAAATTAGACAATAAGAGAACAAACAACCCAATCAACAAATGGGCCAAGGACCTGAACAGACACTTCTCAGAGGAGGACATACAATCAATCAACAAGTACATGAAAAAATGCTCACCATCTCTAGAAGTCAGAGAAATGCAAATCAAAACCATCCTAAGATACCATCTCACTCCAGTTAGATTGGCAGCCATTATGAAGTCAAACAACAACAAGTGCTGGCAAGGATGTGGGGAAAAGGGTACACTTGTACATTGCTGGTGGGACTGCAAATTGGTGCAGCCAATTTGGAAAGCAATATGGAGATTTCTTGGAAAGCTGGGAATGGAGCCACCATTTGACCCAGCTATTCCCCTTCTCGGTCTATTCCCTAAAGACCTAAAAAGAGCATGCTACAGGGACACTGTTACATCGATGTTCATGGCAGCACAATTCACAATAGCAAGACTGTGGAACCAACCTAGATGCCCTTCAATAGACGAATGGATTAAAAAAAATGTGGCATTTATACACAATGGAGTATTACTCTGCATTAAAAAATGACAAAATCATAGAATTTACAGGGAAATGGATGGCATTAGAGCAGATTATGCTAAGTGAAGCCAGCCAATACCTAAAAAACAAATGCCAAATGTCTTCTTTGATATAAGGAGAGTAATTAAGAACAGAGTAGGGACGAAGAGCATGAGAAGAAGAATAACATTTAACAGGGATGAGAGGTGGGAGGGAAAGGGAGAGAGAAGGGAAATTGCATGGAAATGGAAGGAGACCCTCAGAGTTATACAAAAGTACATACAAGAGGAAGTGAGGGGAAAGGGAAAAATAATACAAGGGGGAAAAATGAATGTCATTAGAGGGGGCAGAGAGAGAAGAGGGGAGGAGAGGGGAGGGGGGATAGTCGAGGGTAGGAAAGGCAGCAGAACACAACAGACACTAGTATGGCAATATGTAAATCAGTGGATGTGTAACTGATGTGATTCTGCAATCTGTATATGGGGTAAAAATGGGAGCTCATAACCCACTTGAATCAAAGTGTGAAATATGATATATCAAGAACTATGTAATGTTTTGAACAGCCAACAATAAAAAAATAAAGAAAGAAAAATAAAAATAAAAAAGAAAAATAAGCCACACACACACAAAAAAAATAAAAAAATCAAATAAATGACAGGGCTGGGGTTGTGATTCAGTGGTGGAGCTCTCACCTAGCATGCACAGGGCACTGGGTTCAATCCTCAGCACCACATAAAAATAAAATAAAGATGCTGTGCCCACAACAAACTAAAAAATAAATATTAAAAAAATGTGGCATTTATACACAATGGAGTATTACTCTGAATTAAAAAAATGACAAAATCATAGAATTTACAGGGAAATGGATGGCATTAGAGCAGATTATGCTAAGTGAAGCTAGCCAATCCCTAAAAAACAAATGCCAAATGTCTTCTTTGATATAAGGAGAGTAACTAAGAACAGAGTAGGGACGAAGAGCATGAGAAGAAGATTAACATTAAAAAGTGATGAGAGGTGGGAGGGAAAGGGAGAGAGAAGGGAAATTGCATGGAAATGGAAGGAGACCCTCAGGGTTATACAAAAGTACATACAGGAGGAAGTGAGGGGAAAGGGAAAAATAATACAAGGGGGAGAAATGAATGACAGTAGAGGGGGTAGAGAGAGAAGAGGGGAGGGGAGGGGAGAGGAGGGGAGGGGAGGGGGGATAGTAGAGGATAGGAAAGGCAGCAGAACACAACAGACACTAGTATGGCAATATGTAAATCAATGGATGTGTAACTGATGTGATTCTGCAATCTGTATATGGGGTAAAAATGGGAGTTCATAACCCACTTGAATCAAAGTGTGAAATATGATATATCAAGAACTATGTAATGTTTTGAACAACCAACAATAAAAAATTAAAAAAATAAATAAAAATTAAAAAAATAAATTTTTATAATGTTATATTATGCATAAAACAAATGTAAACTTATTTTACCTAAAAAAAAAAAAGATGAGTGTTAGGGTTAGGGTAAGAGTTAAGGTTAGGATTAGTGTTAGGATTAAGGTTAGGGTTAGAGACAGGGTTAGGTTTAGGGATAGGGCTACGGTTAGGGTTAGGGTTAGTGTTAGGATTAGTGTTAGCATTAAGGTTAGTGTTAGGTTCAGTGTTAGCATTTGTGTTAGGGTTAAGGTTTGGGTTAGGCTTAGGGTTACAGTTAAGATTAGGGATATGCTTAGGGTTAGGTTTAGTATTAGGGTTAGGCATAGGGTTAGTGTTAGGGTTAGAGTTATGGTTAGGGTTAGTGTTTTTGATAGTGTTAGGGTTAGGCTTAGGGTTCAGGTTAGGGTTAGGTTTAATTTTAGAGTTAGGGTTAGGGTTGGCTTTAGGGGTAGTGTTAGGGTTAGTGTTAGGGTTAGTGTTCGGTTAGGGTTAGGGTTTCTGTTAGGCTTAGGTTTAAGTTTATCATTAGGGTTACAGTTAAGATTAGAGTTAGAATTAGGGTTAGGGTTACGGTTAGGGTTAAGGTTAGTGTTAGGTATAGGTTTAGGTTTAGTGTTAGTTATAGGGTTAGGGTTGGGGTAACGGTTAATGTTACTGTTAAGGTTAGGGTTAGTGTTAGGGATAGGGTTAGTTTTAGCATTAGGTTTAGGATTAGTTTTAGGTAGGGTTTCGGGTTTGGTTAGGATTAGGGTTATGGTTTGGTTAAGGTTTGTATTAGCGTTAGAGTTAGGTAAAGGGTTTGTCTTGGGGTTAGGGTCTGGGTGTTTGTTAGTGTTAGAGTTACAGTTGGGATTATGTTTAGGTTTCAGGTTACAGTTAGGGTTAGGGTTAGTGTTAGAATTATAATGAGGATTAGGTTTAGGATTCGTGTTAGAGTTAGGGTTAGGGTTGGACATAGGGTGAGGTGTAGGTTTACGGCTAGGGTTAGGGTTAGTATTACACTTAGGTTTAGGTTGAGGGTTAGGATTACTCTTTGGGTTAGTGTTAGAGATAGGTTTACGGTTAGTGTTAGGGTTAGGTTTAGAGTAAGTGTTAGGGTTAGGGTTATGATTATGGTGAGGTTTAGTGTGACTGTTAGGGTTAGTGTTAGTGATAGGGTTAGGTTTATGATTAGGGTTATGATTAGTGTTAGGGTTATGGTTAAGGTTAGAGACAGGATTAGGGTTAAGGTTAGTGTTAGATTAAGGGTTAGCGTTAGTGTTAGTGTTAGGGTTAGGGTTAATGTTAGGGTTAAGTTTAGGGTTTGAGTTAGGATTTGGGTTAAGATTATTGTTAGGGATAGGGTTACAGTTATGATTAGGATAGGGTTAGGGTTAATGTTATTGTTAAATTTTGTTTTAGGTTTAGGGTTAAGATTATGTTTAGGGTTAGGGTTAGAATTAGGGGTAGAGTTTTGGGTTAAGATTAGTTTTAGTGTTAGGGTTAAGGTAATAGTTAGGATAAGGTTGAGGGTTAGTGTTAGGGTTAGAGTTATTGTTACGGTTAGTGTTAGTGTTAGGGTTATGGTTAGGGTGAGTATTAGGGATATGATTAGGGTTAGGTTTATGTTTGTGTAAGTATTTATGTTAGGGTTAGTGTTAGGTTTAATTAGAGTGTTAGGGTAAGGGATAGGTTTAGAGTTAGTGTTAGGGTTAGGGTTAGGGTTAATGTTAGGGATAGGGTTATATTTAGGGTTAGGTTTAGGGTTAGTTTTAAAGTTAATGTTAGGATTCAGGTTAGGGTTTGTGATAGGAATAAGTTTAGGGGTAGGGATTTGTTACGGTTAGGGTTAGGGTTAGTGTTAGCATTACGGATAAACATAGGGTTATATTTAGGGTTACAATTAGGGTTAGGTTTAGTGTTAGGGTTTTGTTAAGGTTTAGAGTTAGAGTTAGTGTTAGTATTAGGGTTGGGGTAGGGTTAGGGTTAGTTTTAGTGTTTGGGTTATGGTTATTGTTAGGGTTAGGATTAGGGTTAGGCTTAGTGTTATGGTTAGTGTTACTGTTAGTGTAAAATTAAAGCTAGTGTTAGGGTTAGAGTTAGACTAGGGTTCTTGTTAGGGTTGGGGTTAGGGTTAGGATTAGGGTTAGTGTTATGGCTAGGGTTAGGATTAGGTTTAGGGTTAGGTTAAGGCTTAGAGTTAGTGTTAGTGTTAGGGCTACCATTAGGGTTAGTGTTAGGGTTACGGTTACGGTTAGGGTTAGGGTTAGGTTTAGAGTTACGGTTAGGTTTTGTGTTAGGGTTAGGGTTAGGGTTAGTGTTAAGGTTAGGGTTACGCTGTTCATGGATAGGCAGAACTAACATCATCAAAATGGCGATATTACCAAAAGTTCTCTATAGGTTTAATGCAATGCCAATCAAAATCCCAACGGCATTTCTTGTAGAAATAGAGAAAGCAATCATGAAATTCATATGGAAAAATAAAAGACCCAGAATAGCAAAAACAACTCTAAGCAGGAAGTGCGAATCAGGCGGTATAGCGATACCAGACTTCAGACTATACTACAGAGCAATAGTAACAAAAACAGCATGGTACTGGTACCAAAACAGGCGGGTGGACCAATGGTACAGAATAGAGGACACAGAAACCAATCCACAAAACTACAACTACCTTATATTTGATAAAGGGGCTAAAAGCATGCAATGGAGGAAGAATAGCTTCTTCAACAAATGGTGCTGGGAAAACTGGAAATCCATATGCAACAAAATGAAACTGAATCCCTTTCTCTCGACATGCACAAAAGTTACTTCAAAATGGATCAAGGAGCTTGATATCAAATCAGAGGCACGCCGTCTGATAGAAGAAAAAGTTGGCTACCATCTACATACTGTGGGGTCGGGCTCCAAATTCCTCAATAGGACACCCATAGCACAAAAGTTAATAACTAGAATCAACAAATGGGACTTACTCAAACTAAATAGTTTTTTCTCAGCAAAAGATACAATAAGAGAGGTAAATAGAGAGCCTACATCCTGGGAACAAATCTTTACTCCTCACACTTCAGATAGAGCCCTAATATCCAGAGTATACAAAGAACTCAAAAAATTAGACAATAAGAGAATAAACAACCCAATCAACAAATGGGCCAAGGACCTGAACAGACACTTCTCAGAGGAGGACATACAATCAATCAACAAGTACATGAAAAAATGCTCACCATCTCTAGAAGTCAGAGAAATGCAAATCAAAACCATCCTAAGATACCATCTCACTCCAGTTAGATTGGCAGCCATTATGAAGTCAAACAACAACAAGTGCTGGCGAGGATGTGGGGAAAAGGGTACACTTGTACATTGCTGGTGGGACTGCAAATTGGTGCAGCCAATTTGGAAAGCAATATGGAGATTTCTTGGAAAGCTGGGAATGGAGCCACCATTTGACCCAGCTATTCCCCTTCTCGGTCTATTCCCTAAAGACCTAAAAAGAGCATGCTACAGGGACACTGTTACATCGATGTTCATAGCAGCACAATTCACAATAGCAAGACTGTGGAACCAACCTAGATGCCCTTCAATAGACGAATGGATTAAAAAAAATGTGGCATTTATACACAATGGAGTATTACTCTGCATTAAAAAATGACAAAATCATAGAATTTACAGGGAAATGGATGGCATTAGAGCAGATTATGCTAAGTGAAGCTAGCCAATCCCTAAAAAACAAATGCCAAATGTCTTCTTTGATATAAGGAGAGTAACTAAGAACAGAGTAGGGACGAAGAGCATGAGAAGAAGATTAACATTAAACAGGGATGAGAGGTGGGAGGGAAAGGGAGAGAGAAGGGAAATTGCATGGAAATGGAAGGAGACCCTCAGAGTTATACAAAAGTACATACAAGAGGAAGTGAGGGGAAAGGGAAAAATAATACAAGGGGGAAAAATGAATGTCATTAGAGGGGCAGAGAGAGAAGAGGTGAGGAGGGGAGGGGAGGGGGGATAGTAGAGGATAGGAAAGGCAGCAGAACACAACAGACACTAGTATGGCAATATGTAAATCAGTGGATGTGTAACTGATTTGATTCTGCAATCTGTATATGGGGTAAAAATGGGAGCTCATAACCCACTTGAATCAAATTGGGAAATATGATATATCAAGAACTATGTAAGGTTTTGAACAGCCAACAATAAAAAATTAAAAAGGTTAGGGTTACGGTTAGGATTATGGTTATGGTTAGGGTTAGGGTTAGTTTTAGGGTTAGTGGTTGTTTTAGGATTTGGGTTACTGTTAATATTAGGGTTAGGGTTCGAGTTGGGATTGTGGTTAGAATTAGCATTAGGTTGGGGTTAGGGTTAGGTTTCATGTTAGGGTTGAGATTAAGGTTAGGTTTAGTGTTAGGGTTTGGGTAAGGGTTAGGGTTAGTGTTCGGGTTGTTTTAGGTTAAGGCTAGTGTTAGGCTTAGCATTAGGGTTAGGGTTAGGGTTACTGTTAGGGTTATTGTTAAGTTTAGAGTTAGTGTTAGGGTTAGTGTTAGGATTAGGGTTAATGTTAGTGTTAGGGTCAGGGTTATGGTTAGGGTTAGGTTCATTGTTAGGGTTAGGGGTAGGGGTAGGGTTATGGTTAGGCTTAGGTTTAGTGTTAGGGTTAGAGTTAGGGTTAGGGTTATGTTTAGGGTTAGGGTTAGGGTTAGGGTTAGTGATAGGGTTAGGTTTAGGGTTTGAGTTAGGGTTAGGGTTTGGGTTAGGGGCTAGGTTTACGTTTAGGATTAGGGTTTGGGTTAGTTTTAGTGTTAGTGTTAAACTTTGCATTAGTGTTAGTGTTAGGGTGAGTGTTAGAGTTAGGTTTATAGTTTCAGTTAGTGTTAGGTTTAGGATTAGGGATAAGTTTAAAGTTAGTGTTACGGTTAGAGTGAGGGTTATGTTTATGGTTAGGGTTAGAGTTAGGGTTAGGGTTTACCTTAGGGTTAGGTTTAGAGTAAGTGTTAGGGTTAGGGTTAGGTTTAGGTTTGGCATTAGTGTTTAGGTTAGGGTTAAGGATAGTGTTAGGGTTAGTGATAGGTTTAGAATTAGTGTTAGGTTTAAGGTTATGGTTAGTGTTATGTTTAGGGTTAGGATTAGATTGAGGGTTAGTGTTAGTGTTAGGTTTAGGGTTATGGTTAACCTAACGGTTAGGGTTAGTTAGGGTTAGGGTTAGGATTAGTGTTGGGGTTAGGGTTAGGATTAGGGTTAGTTTTAAAGTTAAGGTTGGATTTAGATTTAGGGTTAGGGTTAGGTTTATTGTTAGTGTTAGGGATAGGGGTTTTCTTAGGGTCAAAGTTAGGATTTAAGTTAAGGTTAGGGTTAGGGGTAGTGTTAGGTTTACAGATAGGATTAGGGTTAAATTTAGGGTTAAGGTTAGGGTTAAGTTTAGTATTAGTGTTAGATTTAGGGTTAGGGTTAGTGTTAGGGTCAGTGTCAGGTTAGGTTTAAGGGTAGGATTAGGGTTAGGGTTAGGGTTAGGGTTAGTGTTAGGGTTTGCATTAGAATTAGTGTTATGGTTAGTTTGAGGGTTAGGGTAGGGGTTGGGTTGGGGTTAATGTTAGGGTTAGGGTTACAGTTTGTGTTTGGGTTAGAGTTAGGGTTAGTGTTAGTGTTAGGGTTTGCATTGGGGTTTGTGTTAGGGTTAGGGTTACTGTTAGGTTTAGTGTTAGATTTACAGATAGGGTGTTAGTGTTAGTGTTAGATTTAGAGTTAGGGATAATGTTAGGGTTAGGGATATTTTTAAGTTTAGTGTTAGGATTATGATTAGTGTTAGGGTTGGTGTTAATGTTAGGGTTAGGGTTAGGGTTAGTGTTAGGGTTAGGTATAGGGTTAGGGTTAGGGTTAGGGATTAGGATAAAGGTTATGCTTAGCTTTAGGGTTAGTGTAAGGATAAAGTTTAGGGTTAAGGGTATGGTTAGTTTAAGAATTAGGGTTAGGGTTAGGGTTAGGTTAAGGTTAGTGTTAGTGTTAGGGTTAGGGTTAGGGTTTGTGTTAGGTTTAAGTTTAGGTTTCGGAATTGTGATAGGTTTAGGGTTAGGGTTAGGGTTATGAATAAGATTAAGTTTAGATTTAGAGTTAGAGTTAGAGTTAGGTTTAGGGTTAGGATTTGGTTTAGGGTTAGTGATAGTGTTAGGATTGGGGTTAGGGTTTGTGTTAGGATTCAGGTTAGGGTTACTTTTAGTGTTAGAGTTAAGTTTAGGGTTAGCGTTAGGTAAGAGTTAGGGTTAGGGTGAGGTTACGTTTAGGGTTATGGTTTGAGTTAGGGTTTCTTTTAGGGTTAGGGTTAGGGTTACTGTTAGGGTTAGGATTAGGGTTAGGGTTAGTGTTAGGGTTAGGATTAGTGATAGGTTTAGTGTTAGGTTTATGGTTAGTGTTAGGGTTAGGGTTAGGCTTAGTGTTATGGGTAGTTTAGGGTTAGGGTTAGGGTAAGGTTTTGTGTTAGGATTAGATTTAGGGTTAGGTTTAGAATCAGTGTTAGAGTTTGGGTTAGGTTTAAGGTTAAGGTAATTTTTAGGGTTAGGGTTAGAATTAGCGATAGGGTTAGGGTAAGGGGTAAATTACGGTTAGTGTTAGGGTTAGGGTTAAGTTAGGGTTAGAGTTAATTTAGGGTTAGGGTTAGGGTTTGTGTTAGGTTTCAGGTTAGTGTTATGCTTATGGTTAGGGTTAGGGTTAGATTTGGGTTAAGGTAGGGGTTAGGTTAGGGTTAGGTTTATGGTTTTGATTAGGGTTTGTGTTAGGTTTAGGGTTAGTGTTATGATTATGGTTAGGGTTAGGGTTAGTGTTAGAGATAGAATTAGGGTTAGGATTAGGGTTTGTGTTATCATTAGGGTTTGGGTTAGGTTTAAGTTTATGGTTAAGTTTAGGATTAGATTTAGCTTTACAGTTACGGTTAGTATAAGTGTTAGGGTTATGGTTAGGGTTAGTGTTATGTTTTGTGTTAGAGTTAGGGTGAGTGTTAGTGTGAGGGATAGGGTTAGAGTTATTGTTAGGAATAGGTTTGGGGTTCAGGTTAAAGTTATTGTTAGGGTTAGGGTTAGGGTTAGTTTTAGAGAAAGTGTTAGTGTTAGGGTTTAGTTTAGGGTTAGTGTTAGAGTTGGTTTTAGGTTAGGGTTAGGGTTATAGTTCGTGTTAGGGTTAGGGTTAGAGTTACAGTTAGGGATAGAGTTAGTGTTAGAGTTAGGGTTAGGATTAGTGTTTGGGTTGGGTTAGGATTAGTGTGAGGGTAAGTGTTCAGTTAAGGGTTAGGGTCAAAGTTAGAGTTAGTTTTATGGTTAGTGTTAGGGTTAGATTTACGTTTAGTATTAGGGTTATGATTAGTGTTAGGGTAAGGTTTAGGGTTTGTGTTTGTTTTAGGGTTCGGGTTTCGGTTAGGTTTAAAGTTACTGTTAGGATTCGGGTTAGGGTTAGTTTTAGGGTAGGGTAAGGTTAGGGTATGGGTTAGGGTTAGGGTTTGTTTTAAGTTTAGATTTAGGTTTAGGGTTAGGGTTAGGGTTAAGGTTACTTTTTAGGTTAGGGTTAAGTTAGTGTTAGGTTAGGATAAGGGTTGTGTTATGGTTAGATTTAGGGTTAGGGTTAGGGTTAGGGTGAGGGTTAGTGTTAGTGTTAGGGTTAGAGTTAGGGTTAAGTTTAATTCTAGCATTAGGGTAGTGTTAGGTTTAGGTTAGGGATAGAGTAGGGTTAGGCTTAGGGATTGGATAGGTTAATATTAGGGTTAGTGTTAGGTTTAGGGTTTGTCTTACAGTTAGGGTTAGGGTTAGGGTTAGAGTTAGAATTAGGGTTAGGGTTAGGGTAAGGGTAGGGTTTTTGTTAGGTTTAGGGTTAGGGTTTGTGTTATGATTAGTGTTAGAGTTAGGTTTAGGCTTATGGTTAGGATTAGTGTAAAAGTTACATTTAGGGTTAGGGTTTGGGTTAGTGTTAGGGTTAGTGTTAGGTTTAGGGTTAGGGTTAGGGTGAGTGTAAGGGTTAGGGTTAGAGTTAGTGTTCGTGTTAGGTTTAGTTTTAATGTTAGGGTTTGTGTTAGGTCTAAGGTTGGAGTAAGGGTTGTGGTTAGTGTTAGGGTTAGGGTTATTGTTAGGGTTAAGGATAGGATTCGGGTTAGGGTTAGGTTTACGTTTATTTTTAGGGTTAGTGTTAGGGTTAGTTTTACAGTTAGTGTTCGGTTAAGCATTAGGGTAGGATTAGGATTAGTTTTAGGGTTAGCATTATGGTTAGTGTTAGGGTTACTGTTAGGATTAGGGTTAGGGTTAGGGTTAGAGTCAGGGTTAGTGTTAGGGTTTATATTAGGCTTAGAATTAGTGTTATGATTAAGATTACATTTAGGATTAGGGATTGTGTTAGTGTTTCAGAGAGGGTTAGTGTTTTGGTTATGGTTAGGATTCGGGTTAGGTTTAGGGTTAAGGTTAAGATTAGGTTAGGGTTATGGTTATGGTTAGGGTTAGGGTTTGTTTTAGGGTTAGATTTAGGGTAAGGGTTAGGGTTAGAGTTAGTGTTAGGGTTAGGGTTAGGGTTAAAGTTAGTTTTAGGGTTAGGGTTAGGGTTTGTGTTAAATTTAGAGTTCAGGTTATGTTTAGGGTAGGGTTATTTTTAGGGTTAGTTTTAGGGTTAGAGATAGGTTTAGGGTTAGTGTTAGGGTTCAGGTTAATGTTAGGATTAGGTTTAGCATTAGGGTTAGAGTTAGGGTTAGTGTTAGGGTTAGGGTTAGAGTTAGGATTAGGGTTAGTGTTTGTGTTAGGGTTATGGTTATGGTTAGGTTTAGTGTTAGGGTTAGTGTTAGGTTTTGGTTTAGGGTTAGTATAAGGGTTCGTCTTAGGGTAAGGTTTATGAGTTTGGTAAGGTTTAGGGTTAGGTTTATTGTTATGGTTAGGGTTAAGATTAGGGTTTGGTTTATGTTTAGGGTTATCGTTAGTGTTAGGGTTAGTGTTATGTTTATATTAGGGTTAGAATTAGTGTTAGGATTGAGGTTACATTTGGGATTAGGTTTTGTGTTAGGGTTTCTGATTGGGCTAGGGTTTCGATTATGGTTAGAATTCAGGTTAGGGTTATGGTTAGGGTTAGGTTAGGGTTAGGGTAGGGTTTTTTAGGGATAGATTTAGGGTAAGGTTAGGGTTAGTGTTAAGGTTAGGGTTAGGGATTGTGTTTGATTTACACTTAGGTTAAGGGTTACAGTTAGGGTTAGGGTTAGGGTTCTTTTTAGGTTTAGGTTTAGGGTTAGAGATAGGGTTAGGGTTAGTGTTAGGGTTTGGGTTAGGGTTGGCATTATTATTAGTGTCATTTTTAGGGATAGGGTTACGGTTAGCATTAGCGTTAGATTTAGGTTTTGGGTAGGGGTTAGTGTTAGGTTTAGTGTTAGGGTTAGGGTTTGGGTTAGGGTTAGGATTAGGGTTACGTTTGGATTAAGTTAATTAAGTTAGGGTTAGGATTAGAGTTAGTGTCAAGGTTAAGGGTAGGGTTAGGGTTAGTGTTAGGATTAGGGTTAGGATTAGGGTTAGTGTTAGTGTTAGAGTTAGGGTTAGGTTTAGGTTTAGTGTTAAAGTTAGTGTTAGTGTTAGGTTTATGGTTAGGGTTATGATTAGTGTTAATGATAGGGTTAGGGTTAGGTTTAGGGTTAGTATTAGGTAAGGGTTAGGGTTAGTGTTTGGGTACAGTTTTGGGTTATTTTCAGGTTTAATTTTAGAATTAGGGTGAGGTTCAGGGATAGGGATCTGGTTAGGGTTAGTTTAAGAGTTAGGATTAGGGTTAGTGTTAGGGTTAGGGTTAGGATTAGAGTTGGTGTTATGTTGAGGTTTAGGGTTAGGGTTTGTGTTAGTGTTAGAGTTAGGGTTACGTTTGGATTAGTTTTAGAGTTAAAGTTAAGGTTAGAGTTAGGGTTAGTGATGAAGTTAAGAATAGGGTTAGGCTAAGGGTTAGTGTTAGGGTTAGGGTAAGGGTTAGGGTTAGTGTTAGGGTAAGTGTTAGGGTTAGGGTTAGGGTAGGGTTAGGATTAGGTTTAGTATTAGTGTTAATATAGGGATAAAATTAGGGTTAGGGTTAGGGTTAGTTTTAGTGTTATGCTTAGGTTTAGGGTTAGGTTTAGGGTAAGGTATAGGGGTAGGGTTCATGTAAGTATTAGGGTTCCTTTAGGGTTTAGGTTAGAGTTTGTGTTAGGGATAGGGTTAGGGTTAGAGTTAGGGTTTTTGATAGATTTAGCATTAGGTTTAATGTTAGTGTTAGTCTTACGATTATGGTTAGGGGTAGTGTTAGGGTGAGAATTAGGGTTAGGTTTAGTATTAGGGTTAGTGTTTGGGTTAGGGTTCGTGTTATGGTTAGGGTTAGGGTTAGTGTTAGTGTTAGGGTTAGGGTTAGTGTTAGGGTTAGGGAGAGGTTTAGTGTTATTGTTATGGTTAGGGATAGGGTTAGGGTTAGTGTTACGTATAGAGCTAGAGTTCATGTTAAGGTTAGTGTTAGGGTTAGCATAAGGGTTAGGTTTAGGGTTAGAGTTAGGTCTACAGTTAGGGTTCGGATTAGGGTTAGTTTTAGGGTTAATGATAGGTTAGGGTTAGTGTTATGTTTAGGATTATGGTTAGAGTTAGGTTTTGTCTTAGGGTTAGTGTTATGTTTAAGGTTAGAGTTAGGGTTAGTGTTCGGGTTAGGGTAAGGTTTAGGGTTAGTTTAAGGGTTAGGTTTTTGTTAGGTTTAGTTTTAGGGACAGGGTTATGGTTAGTGTTAGCTTTAGGGTTTGGGTTAAGTTTAGGGTTATGGTTAGGGTTAGTGTTAGGGTTAGGGTTAGGTATAGTGTCAGGTTTGGGAATAGTTTTAGGGTTAGTGTTAGGGTTAGGGTTAGATTTAGGGTTAGTATTATGGTGACAGTTAGGGTTAGGGTTAGGGTTTGTGTTATTGTTAGGGTTAGGTTTAGTATTAGGGTTAGGGTTAGGGTTTCAGGTAGGGTTAGGGTTTGGGTTAGGGTTAAGGCTAGGGTTACAGTTAAGATTAGGTTTTGGGTTAGGGTTAATGTTAGTGTTAAACTTTGTGAAGTTAGTGTTAGTGTTAGGGTTAGGTTTATGGTTATGGTTAGTGTTAGGTTTGGGGTTAGGAATAAGTATAGGGTTACTGTTAGGGTAAGGGTTATGTTTACGTTTAGTATTAGTGTAAGAATTAGGGTTAGGGTTCATGGAAGGGTTAGGTTTAGCATGAATGTTAGGGTTAGGGTTAAGTTTAGGTTTGGTTTTAGTGTTTGGATTCGGGTTAGGGTTAGGGTTAAGGATAGTGTTAGGGTTAGTGATAGGTTTAGAGTTAGTGTTAGGGTTAGGATTATGGTTAGTGTTATGGTTAGGGTTAGGGTTATGTTTAGGGTTAGTGTTAGTGTTAGTTTCAGGGTTATGGTTAGTGTTAGCCTAAGGGTTATGGTTAGGGTTAGGGTTAGGATTAGTGTTGGGGTTAGGATTAGGATTAGGGTTAGTTTTATAGGTAGGGTTGGATTTAGGGTTAGGTTTAGTGTTAGGTTTAGTGTTAGTGTTAGGTTTATGGTTATTTTAGGGTTAGGGTTAGGATTTAAGTTAAGGTTAGGTTTAGGGTTAGTGTTAGCATTACAGATAGGATTAGGGTTAGATTTAGGGTTAGGGTTAGGTTAAGTGTTGGTGTTAGGATAAGGTTTAGGGTTAGTGTTAGGGTTAGGGTTAGTGTTAGGTTAGGTTTAAGGGTAGGATTAGTGTTAGGGTTAGGGTTAGTGTTAGTGTTAGTGTTTGCATTAGGATTAGTGTTAGGGTTAGTTTTAGGGTTAGATTAGGGTTGACAGGGTTAGTGTTAGGTTTAGGATTAGGGTTTATGTTAGGATTAGTGTTAGGGTTATGGTTAGGTTTAAAATTAGAATTAGGTTTAGGGTTCGTGTTATATTTAGGGTTAGGTTTAAGAATAGGGTTAGTGTTAGGGTTAGGTTTAGGGTTTGAGTTAGGTTTAGCATTAGGCTTAGGGTTAGGGTTAGTTTTTGGTTTAGTGTTAAGGTTAGGGTTAGTGTTAGTTTTAGGTTTATGATTAGGGTAAGGTTTGGTGTTAGCGTTAGGTTTATTGTTAGGTTTAGGGTCAGATTTATTGTTCTGGATAGGGTAAGGTTTAGGGTTAGGTAAGTTAGGGGTTAGGTTTACTGTTAGGTTAAGGGTTAGGGTTAGTTTTAGTGTTAGGCTTTGGGTTAAAGTTAGGTTTAGGGTTAGTGATAGGGTGAGTGTTAGGGTTTGTGTTAGGTTTAGGGTTAGTGTTAGTGTTAGGGTTACATTTAGGATTAGGATTACGGTTAGGATTAGTGGTAGGTTTAGTGTTAGGGTTAGGGTGAGGGTGAGGTTTAGTGTTAGGTTTAGGGTTAGGGTTTGTTAGGGTTAAGGTTAGGGTTCTTGTTAGTGTTAGGGTTATGGTTAGGATTAGGGTTAGTGTTAGGATTAGTGTTAGTGTTCGGGTTTGCATTAGGGTTAGTGTGGGGTTAGGTTTAGTGTTAGGGTTAGTTTTAGTTAGGGTTAGTGTTAGGGTTAGGATTAGTGTTATTGATTGGATTAGGGTCAGGGTTAGAGTTACATTTAGGGTTAGTGTTAGGGTTAGGGTTCTGGTTCGTCTTAGGGTTAGGGTTAGGGTTAGGGCCAGTGTTGGGTTCAGGAAAGAATTTAGGTAATTGTTAATGGTAGGGTTAAGTTTAGGTTTAGTGTAACAAATACGGATAGGGTTAGGCTTAGGGTTAGTGTTAGATTTAGGGTTAGGGTTAGGGTTAGTGTTATGGTAAGGGTTATGATTTGGGTTATTTTAAGTTTTAGGGTTAGTTTAAGATTTAGGTTTGGTGTTAGGGTTAGGTTAGATTTAGAGTTAGGTTTAGGGTTAGGGTTAGTGTTAGGGTAAGGTTTAGGATTAGGGTTAGTTTACGTGTTAGGGTTAGTTTAAGAGTTAGGTTTAGAGTTATGGTTATGGTTAGTTTTAGGGTAAGTGTTAGGGTTAGTGTTAGAGTTAGGGGTTGTGTTAATGTTAGGTTTAGGTTTATGGTTAGGGATATAGATAGGATTAGGGTTAGAATTAGGGTTAGGTTAGGGTTAGGGTAAGAGTTAGGGTTACGGTTAGGGTTAATGTGTTAGGTTTAGGGTTTGTGTTAGGGTTAGGGTTAATTTTAGGTTTAGGGTGAGTGATAGGCTTAGGTTTGGAGTTAGGGTTATTGTTAGGGTTAGGGTTAGGGTTAGTGTTAGGGTTAGGGTTAAGTTTAGTGTTAGTTAAGTGTAAGGGTTAGGTTTTTGTTAAGTTTAGAATTATGGTTTAGGTTAGGGTTTATCTTCAGTTTATAGTTACTCTTTGGGTTAGGGTTAGGGTTAGGGTTAGGTTTAGTGTTATGGTTAGGGTTAGGATTTGTTTTAAGGTTAGTGTTAGGTTAGGATTGGGATTACAGTTACTATTAGCATTAGGGTTAGAGTTAGGGTTAGTGTTAGGGTTAAGGTTATGGTTAGGGTTGGTGTTAGGGTTTGGGTTAGGTTTAGGGTTAGTGTTAGGGTTAGCATTAGGGTTAGGTTTCGGGTTAAGGATAGGGTTAGCCTTAAGGTTAGGGTTAGTGTTAGGCTTAGTGTTAAGATAGGGTTAGGTTTAGTGTAAGGGTTCAGGTTACGGATAGGGTTAGAGTTAGTTTTAGTGTTAGGTTTATGGTTAGGTTAAGGGTTACAGTAAGTGTTAGGTTAGGTTTAGTGGTAGGATTAGGGTTAAGGTTCGGGTTAGTGTTACTGTTAGGTTTTTGTTAGGGTTAGTGTTAGGGTTATTGTTAGGGTTAGAGTTAGGGTTCTGTTAGTGTGAGTGTTAGTGATAGGGTTAGGGTTTGTTTTAGGGATAGTGTTAGGGTTAGGATTAGATTTAGGATTAGTGTTAGGCTTAGGGTTAGGTTTAGGGTTAGGGTTGAAGTTAGTGTTAGGGTTAGTGTAGGGTTAATGTTAGGGTTAGTGTTAGTGTTAGGGTTTGGTTTAGGATTAGTGTTAGTGATAGTGTTAGAGTTAGGTTTAGTGATAGGGTTAGGTTTAGGATTAGGGTTAGGATTAGGATTAGTGTTACGGTTGATTAGGTTCGGGTAAGTGTTTGGATTAGGGTTAGGTTACGGTTAGAGATAGTTTTAGGGTTAGGTTTAGGGTTAGGGGTAGTTAGGGTTAGGGTTAGGTTTAGGTTTAAGGTTTGTGTTAGGGTTAGGATAGGGTTTGTGTTAGGTTTGAATTTAAGTTTAGGGTTAGGTTTAGGGTTACAATTAGGATTTGGGCTAATATAAGGGTTATGGTTATGGTTATGGTTAGGGTAAGTTTTGGTTTAGTGTTAGGTTTATGGTTGTGTTAGGATTAGATTTAAATTAGGGTTAGAGTTAGTGTTTGCTGCATTCTGTCTGAGCACAAAGTAACCGAGCCACCACAAAAACTTGTAGATTCCAACAGCAACTCTTTATTCCCGAACTCTCACCAGCACTCTACAGGCATGTACTGGGAAAATACACTCCCTCCACTGGGCTCTGCTTACCAATATTCTCAAAACCCCATGAGAACTCCACAGGAACTCAAGGAGTGGGCGCCTGAGGCAGCAGAATATGCCCTATTCCCAGCAGGATCCACCCTAAACCTGGAGCCACCCTAATCCAGCAGGATCCACCCTAAACCTGGAGCCACCCTAATCCCTGAGCAGGGTCACCTTTCAAAATGCCATGCCTCATTCCTACTTGGCTATGGCTCTCAGCAAGTGTTAAGGTTAGTTTTAGGGTTAGGGTTAGGGTTAGGCTAGGGTAAGTATTTGTGTTATGGTTAGATTTAGGGTTAGGTTTAGTGTTAGGTTTAGGGTTAGAGTTAGGGTTAAATTTAATGTTAGGGTTAGCGTTGGGTTAGGTTTAGGGTTAGGGATAGGTTAGGGTTAGGGTTAGGTTAGAGTTATGATTATGGTTAGGTTTAGAGTTTGTGTTAGGGTGAGGGTTAGTGTTAGGTTTGGGATTCAGGTTAGGGTTAAGGTGAGGGTTAGGGTTATGGTTAGGATAAGGTTTAGGGTTTCTGTTAGTGTTAGGGTTAGGGTTAGGGTTTGTGTTAGGGTTGGGTGTAGGATTAGGGTTAGGGTTACAGATAGAAAAGGGGTTGGATTTAGGATTAAGGTTAGAGTTAGGGTTAGGGTTACAATTACAGTTAGGTTTAGTGTTAGGATTAGAGTTAGTGTAAGTGTTAGTGTTAGGTTTAAGGTTAGAGTTAGGTTTAGGGTTAGTGCTAGGGTTAGATTTAGGTTTAGGGTGAGGGGTAGGGCTAGTTTTCAGGTTATGGTTAGGGTAAGGTTTAGGGTTAGGGTTTGGGTTAGGGTTAGGTTTAATGTTAGGGATAGGGTTAGGGTTAGGGTTATGGTTAGGGTAAGTGTTAGGGTGTGTGTTAGGGTTAGGGTTACAGTTAAGATTAGGGTTAGAATTAGAGTTAGGGTTAGGGTTAGTGTTAGTGTTAGGGTTAAATTTTATGTTAGGTTTAGGGTTAGGATTAATGTTAGGGATACAGTTATGGTTAGGATTAGAGTTAGGGTTAGTGTTAGTGTTAGTGTTTGGGTTTGAATTAGGGTTAGTGTTAGAGTTAATGTTAGGGAGAGGGTTAGGTTTAGTGTTATGGTTAGTGTTAGGATTAGGGTTAGGGTTAGGGTTAGTTTTAGGGTTAGGGTTAAGATTAGGGTTAGGGTTAGGGTTGTTTTTAGGGTTAGTGTTAAGTTTAGGGTTATGGTAAGAGTTAATATTAGGATTAGGTTTCAGGTTAGGGATAGAATTAGTGTTTAGGTTAGGGTTAGGGTTAGGGTTATGGTTACAGTTAGGGTTAGGTTTATGGTTAGTGTTAGGGTAAGGGGTAGGGTTAGTGTTGGTGTTAGGGTAACGGTTGGGGTTAGGATTAGTTTTAGAGTTAGGGTAGGAGTTAGGGTTAGGGTTAGTTTTAGTTAGCGTTAGGGTTAGTGTTAGGGTTAGGGTTAGTGATAGGTTCAGGTTTATGTTTAGGGTTAGGGTTACTTATAGGTTAGGGTTGGGGTTAGGTTTAGTGTTAGGGTTAGGGTTAGTTTAGGGTTTGTGTTATGGTTGGGGTTAGGGTTAGTATTAGGTTTAGGGTTAGGGTTATGGTGAGTGTTAGTGTTAGGGTCAGGATTAGGTTTACTTTAGCATTAGGTTTCAGATTAGGGTTAGGTTTAGGTTTAGTGTTAGGGTTAGTGTTAGTGTTAGAATTAGGGTTTGTGTTAGGGATAGGATTAGGGTTAGTGTTAGGATTAGTGTTGGGTTTATTGTTAGGGTTATGGTTTGGGTTTGAATTAGGGTTAGGTTTAGTGTTAGGGTTAACATTAGGGTTAGGTGTATGGTTAATATTAGGGTTAGGGTTAGGGTTGGGGTTATGGTTCATGTTTCGTTTAAGGTTATGAAAGGGTTAGGTTTAATGTTAGGGTTAGTGTTAGGATTAGGGTTAGTGTTTGGGTTAGTGTTAGAGTTAGGGTAAGATTTAGGTTTAGGGATAGGGTTAGCATTAGTTTTAGTGTTAGGGTTAGTTTTAGGATTAGGGTTAGTGTTAGGTTTAGCATTTAAGTTAAGTTTAGGTTTAGGGTTAGTGTTAGAGTTAATATTAGGGTTTTCTTAGGGTTAGGGTTAGTGTTAGAATTAGGGTTACAGTTAGAATTAAGATGAGGTTTAGGGGTAGTGTTAGGATTAGGTTTAGTGTTAGGTTTAGGGTTATTATATGTTAGGGTTAGGGTTAGGGTTAGTGTTAGGATTACGATTAGGATTAGGGTTGGGTTTAGGGTTAGTTTTATTGTTAGGTTTTGCATTAGGTTTAGTGTTAGGGTTAGCATTAGAATTAGGGTTAGTGTTAGAGTTACGGTTAGGGTTAGCGTTGGGGTTAGGGTTAGTGTTCTTGTTAGTGTTAGGGTTAGAATTAGGGTAAGGATTATTGTTAGGGTTAGGATTACGGTTGATTATAGGGTTAGCGTTACAGTTAGGTTAGTGTTAGGGTTAGTGTTAGATTTAGGGATAGGGTAAGTGTTAGTGTTAGTGTTAGTGTTAGAGTTAGAGTTAGGGATAATGTTAGGGTTAGGGATATTTTTAAGGTTAGTGTTAGAATTACGATTAGGGTTAGGGTTGGTGTTAATGTTACAGTTAGGTTTAGGTTTAGGGTTAGGGTTAGTGTTAGGGTTAGTGTTAGATTTAGGGATAGGGTAAGTGTTAGTGTTAGTGTTAGAGTTAGAGTTAGACTTAGGGATAATGTTAGGGTTAGGGTTATTTTAAGGTTAATGTTAGGATTACGATTAGGGTTAGGGTTTGTGTTACTGTTAGGGTCAGGATTAGGGTTAGGGTTAGGGTTGGGGTTAGTGTTAGATTTAGGGATAGGGCAAGTGTTAGTGTTAGTGTTAGAGTAAGAGTTAGGGATATTGTTAGGGTTAGGGGTATTTTTAAGGTTAGTGTTAGGATTACAATTAGGGTTAGGGTTTGTGTTACTGTTAGGGTTAGGGTTAGGGTTATGGTTAGTGTTAGGGTTATGGCTAGGGTTAGGGTTAGGGTTAGGGTAAAATTTTGGTTTAGGATTAGGGTTAAGGTTAGAGTTAGTATTAGTTTTAGGGTTAGGGTTAGGGTTAGTATTAGGGTTAGTGTTTAGTTTAGTGTTCGCTTTAGGGTTAGGGTTTGTGTTGGGGTTACAATTAGGATTATGATTAGGGGTATGATAAAGGTTAGGATTAGAGTTATGGTTAGGGTTAGATTAGGGTTAGGGTTAGGTTAGGGTTAGTGTTAGGGTTAGGATTAATATTAGTGTTAGTGTTAGGGTTAGGGTTTAGGTTACATTAGGGTTAGGGTTAGACTTATGATTCGTGTTAGGATTAAGGTTAGGGTTTGTGTAAGGTTCAGGTTTAGGGTTAAGAGTAGGATTAGGATTAGGGTTAGTGTTAGGGTTAGGTTTGGGGTTAGGATTATATTTAGTGTTAGGGTTAGGGTTAGAGTTAGGGTTAGGATTAGGGTTAGATTTAGGGTTACAGTTACAGTTAAAATTAGGGTTAGCGTTAGATTTAGAGTTAAGTTTAGGGTTAGGGTAAGGTTTAGGATTAGGGTTAGGGTAAGTGTTAGGGTTAGTTTAAGAGTTAGGTTTAGGTTTAGGGTTAGGGTTAGTTTTAGGGTAAGTGTTAGGGTTAGGGTTAGGGTTAGGGGTTGTGTTAGGGTTAGGTTTAGGTTTAGGGTTAGGGTTTTGGATAGGAATAGGGTTAGAATTAGGGTTAGGTTAGGGTTAGTGTAAGTGTTAGGGTTATTGTTAGGGTTACTGTTAGTGTTAGGTTTAGGGTTAGGGTTACAGTTAGGGTTACATTTAAGTTTAGGGTCAGTGATAGGCTTAGGATTGGAGTTATGGTTAGTGTTAGGGTTAGGGTTAGGGTTAGTGTTAGGGTTAGGGTTAGGTTTGGGGTTAATTAATGATTAGGATTACGATTAGATTAAGTTTAGAATTATGTTTCGGGTTAGGGTTTGTCTGCAGTTTATGGCTACTGTTAGGGTTAGGGTTAGGGCATGCATAGGGTTAGGGTCAGTGTTATGGTTAGGTTTAGGGATTGTGTTAGGGTTAGTGTTAGGTTAGGATTGGGATTACAGTTAGGATTAGCATTAGGGTTAGGGTTAGGGTTAAGGTTATGGTTAGGGTTGGTGTTATGGTTTGGGTTAGGTTTAGGTGTTAGTGTTAGGGTTGGGTTCGGTTTAGGGTTAGTGTTACGTTTAGGGTTAGGTTTAGGGATAGGGTTAGTGTTAGAGTTAGCCTTAGGGATAGGTTTAGGTTTAGTTTTAGTGATAGTGTTAGGACTAGGTTTAGTGTTAGGGTTTGGGTTATGGTTAGGTTTAGGTTCAATGTTAGGGTTAGTTTTATGGTTAGGGTTAGTGTTGGTGTTAGGATTAGGGTAAGACTTAGGGTTAGGTTAAAAATTAGGGTTAGGTTTAGTGTTAGGTTTAGGTTTAGGGTTAGGGTTAGGGTTAGAGTTAGTGTTGGGGTTTGGTTTAATTTTAGTGTTAGGATTAGGATTAGTGTTAGGGTTTGTGTTCGGGTTAGTGTTATTTTTATGTTTAGGGTTACAGTTAGGATTAGGGTTAGGTTTTGGTTAGTGTTAGGGTTAGTGTTGGGGTTATGTTTAGGGTTAGGTTTAGTGTTAGTGTTAGGGTTAAAGTTTGTATTAGGGTTATGGGTAGTGTTAGTTTTAGGATTACCTTTAGGATTAAAGTTAGTGTTAGGATTAGTGTTAGTGTTAGGGTTTGCATTAAGGTTAGTGTTACAGTTAGGGTTAGGGTTGGTGTTAGGTTTTCTGCTAGGGTAGAGTGAAGGTTAGTTTTAGGGTTAGGTTAGTGTTAGGTGTAGGGCTAGTGTTAGGTTTAAAATTAGTGTTAGGTTTAGGTTTAGGGTTAGGGTTAGCATTAGTGTTATGGTTAGGGTTTAGGTTAGTCATAGTGTTAGGTTTAGAGTTAGAGTTAGGATTAATGTTAGGGTTAAGGTTAGGGTTAGTATTAGGGTTAGGGTTAGGGTTAGGTTTAGGTATAGTGTTAGGTATAGGAATATGTTTAGGGTCAGTGCTATGGTTACAGTTATGGTTAGGGTTAGGGTAAGTGTTAGGGTTTGGGATAGGTTTAGTGTCAGAGTGTATTTTGGGGTTAGGTTTAGTGTTAGGATTAGGGTTAGTTTTTGATTAAGGGTTTGGTTTTGTTTAGGGTTAGGGCTAGGTTAAGGTTAGGATTAGGTTTTGAGTTAGGGATAGTGTTAGTGTTCAACTTTGTATTAGAGTTAGTGTTAGGGGTAGTTTTAGGATTAGGTTTATGGTTATGGTTAGTGTTAGGGTTAGGGTTAGAAATAATTTTAGGGTTACGGTTAGGATTAGGGCTAGGGTTATGTGTACGTTTAGGGTCACTTTTAGGGTTAGGGTTAGGATTCATGTTAGGGTTAGATTTAGCGTGAGTGTTAGGGTTAGGTTTAGGTTTAGGTTTGGTGTTATTGTTTGAGTTAGGCTTAGGGTTAGGATTAAGGATAGTGTTAGGGTTAGTGATAGGTTTAGAGTTAGAGTTAGGATTATGGTTAGTTTTATGGTTAGGGTTACGGTTAGGTTTAGGGTTAGTGTTAGTGTTAGTTTTAGGTTTATGGTTAGTGTTAGCCTAAGGGTTAGAGATAGGGTTAGGGTTAGGATTAGTGTTGGGGTTAGGGTTAGGGTTAGGGTTAGGGTTAGTTTTAAAGTTACAGTTGAAATTGGGGTTAGGTTTAGTGTTATGGTTAGAGTTAGGGTTTTTTAGGGTAAGGGTTAGGATTTAAGTTAAGGTTAGGGTTAGTGTTAGGGTTACAGATAGGATTAAGGTTAGATTTAGGTATTTTGTTAGGGTTAGGTTTAGTATTTGTGTTAGGGTTAGGGTTAGTGTTAGGTTAGGTTTAAGGGTAGGGTTAGTGTTAGGGTTAGGGTTAGTGTTAGTGTTAGTGTTTGCATTAGGAATAGTGTTGGGTTTAGTTTTAGGCTTAGGTTTAGGTTTGGGTTAGGGTTAGTGTTAGGGTTAGGTTTAGGGTTTTTGTTAGGGTTAGTTCTAGGGTTATGGTTAGGGTGAAAATTAGGGTTACGGTTACGGTTAGTGTTATATTTATGTTAGGTTTAAAGATAGGGTTCGTGTAGGGTTAGCCTAGGGTTAGGTTTAGGGTTAGAGCTAAGGTTAGTGTTAGGCTTAGGGTTAGGGTTAGTTTTAGATTTAGTGTTACAGTTAGGGTTAGTGTTAGTGTCTGGGTTAGGGTTAGGGTTAAAATTAGCAATAGGTTTAGTGTTACGTTTAGGGTTAGTGTTAGGGTTAGGGTTATGGCTAGGGTTAGTTTCAGGTTTAGGGTTAGTGTTACTGTAATGGTTAGAGTTAGTGTTAGGCTTAAGGTTATAATTTGAGTTAGGGTTAGGGTTACTGTTAGGGTTAAGGTTAGGTTAAGTTTAGGGTTAGGTTAAGGGTTTGTGTTAGGGTTAGATTTAGGGTTAGGTTTGGAGTACAGATGATTCCTGGAATGTATCAACAAGATGGGGTGAAAAAATATTTGCTGGGATTTCTGTAAACTGGGAATTCTGAGGAAGTTTGGCAATGCTTTCAAATGTCAGTGAAGGATACTTAAGGATACTGCAAGAGGGAAAAAAGCATAGAGAGTGCACTGAGAACTAATTCAGTGTGTCAAGTTTCAAGCAGCTAGCACAAACCATGTTTGATTTAGAGTTCCAACTGGGAGTATACCTCTTGGGGAAAACGAAGTGAAACCTATAAATTCAAAGTGTTCCTGCAAACGAACGCTTTAACCTAGAAGAACGAAATTTGGAGAGTCAAGTGCGGCTAGAGTACCAATGGTTTCTGCAACGTAACAAAAAGATTGGGTGAAAAAATATTTGCTGGAATTGCAGGAAACTCGGTATTCTGGGGGAAGCTTGGCAAACGCTTTCAAATGAAAGTGATTTTTCCTTGCCTGTGCTTAGGGTTATTCCAAGACAGAACAAAGCATAGAGAGCCCTCTGAGAAGTAATTCAGTGTGTCAAATTTCAAGCAGCTAACAGAAACCTTGTTTCATTTAGAGTTCCAACTGGGAGTATACCTATAGGGGAAAACAAAGTGAAAACTAAAAATTCAAATACTGCAAGATAGAAGAAAGCATAGAGAGTGCACTGACAACTAATTGAGGGTGTCAAGTTTCAAGCAGCTAGCACAAACTGTGTTTGATTTAGATTTCTAACTGCATCTTTTCCAATAGTGGAGAAGTGAAACCTAAAATTTCAAAATGTTCCTGCAAAGGAATGCTTCAACCTAGAAGATCGAAATTTGGGTGCCCAAATGCGACTGGAGTACCGATCATTATGGCCAAATATCAAAAAGATTGGGTGAAAAAAATATTTGCTGGGATTTCAGAAAATTGGGAATTCTGAGGAAGCTTGGCAATGCTTTCAAATATAAGTGATTTTTTTGCCTCTGCTTAAGGCTACTGCAAGAGAGAAAAAAGCATAGAGAGTGCACTGACAACAAATTGAGTGTGTCAAGTTCGAAGCAGCAAGCAAAAACCGTGTTTGCTTTAGATTTCCAACTGCATCGGACAGGAGTACCGATCATTATAACCAATTATCAAAGAGATCAGGTAAAAAAATATTTGCTGGGATTTCAGTAAACTTGGAGTTCTGTGGAAGCTTGGCAAGAGCTTTCAAATGAAAGTGTTTTCTCCTTCCCTCTCCTTCGGGCTACTACAAGAGGGAACAAATCGTAGAGGGAACAATGAGAACTAATTCAGTAAGTGAATTTTCAAGGAGCTACCACAGACTGTGTTTGACTTAGAGTTCCCACAGCGAGTATACCTACTGGGGAAAAACAAAGTGAAACCTAAAAACTCAAAGTATTCCTGCAAACGAATTATTTAACATAGAAGTAAGAAACTTGGAGAGGCACATGCAGGTGGAATCCAGATGATTCCTTGAACATTTCAGCAAGATTAGGTGAAAAAAAAAATATTTGCTCAGATTTCAGTAAACTTGGAGTTCTGTGGAAGCTTGGCAAAAGCTTTCAAAAGAAAGTGTTTTTCCTTGGTCACTATTTATGGCTACTTCAAGAAAAAAAAGTAGAAACTGCAGTCAAAACTAATTCAATGTGTCAAGTTTCAAGCAGCTAGCACAAACTGTGTTTCATTTAGAGTTCCAACTGCATTTATCACTATAGGAGAAAACACAGTGAAACCTGAAAATTCCAACTGTTACTGCAATCGAATGCTACAACCTAGAAGAACGAAATTTGGAGAACCAAGTGGGATTGGTATACTGGTCATTACTGCCAGGTATCATGAAGATTGAGTGAGGAAATATTTGCTGGGATTTACGGAAACTCAGAATTCTGTGGAGTCTTGGCAAACGCTTTCAAATGAAATTGTTCATTTCCTGCCTTTCCTTCGTGGTACTTCAAGAGGAAACAGAACCTTCAGTGTGTACTGAGAACTAATTCACTGTGTGAAGTTTCAAGGTGCTAGAAAAAACCATGTTTGATATAGAGTTCCAACGTCATGTATCCCTATAGGAGAAAACAGATTGAGTCTTAAAAATTCAAACTGTTACAGCAATCGAACGCTTTAACCTAGAAGAACGAAATTTGGGGAAGCAAGTGGGATTGGTGTACTGATCATTATGGCTAGGTATCATCAAGATT
>NW_026694801.1:0-73470 GCF_021218885.2 Marmota monax
AATAGGTACACTTAACCATGTGCCTATTAGTTTCATTCACTGGTGCTATATTTCTCCACATAAGTCATGTAAAAGAGACCATTCCTTTAATTATGACAGCTCAAATATCAGGAGCAGGTCTCTTCTTTAGTTTGGAGAATTTTGATTTTTGTAATAACAGCCCAATTATTTAGGTACATATAAATATGTACTGTGTATGACTTCATTTTTGGACTTAGTACTTCTTTATTTTTCTATAAATTGCCAATTTTTAATATTGTTTTATTTTATTTAACTGACATTTTCAGAACTGTACACAAAGTTGGAACCTGATTCAATAAATGGTGTCATATTTAGAAGGGCCTTTCAAGTTTTTTTCTGAAGCTATAACTTTTTATAGGACTGTATCATGGTATTTAGGCATTTTAGTCCTGTTTTCAACCTGAAATTACTTGATTTCCAGTTTCTTGGTGTCAAACATGAAATATACTAGGAACTATTCTCCAGTAATAGTTAGGCAGAAGTAGTTCTGTATTAACATTAGTAAGGGATCATCAGTCCATTTTATACAGACCATAAAGGTAGACTTGCCTTCCACTCATTTAGAGCAAGTAATGTTTTATGCTGGAAAGTAAAAACTATAGGATTGATTTAACAACCAGTGTTACTATTGAGGGAAAACAGATTAGATTTATTGAACTTGTAGAGATTATTTTTCAATGCCCATTTTCTCATTTAAAATAATCATGGGCTCAAGTATCATTGAAAGTCTTCACTGGCCATTAATTCTGATTAAGCTGCCTCTTATACTTAAGAAGAAAATTATATTACTGCATTTATTTTAGACTTAAATATATACTCTTTACAAAAAAAAAAAAACAAAGAGCATATTTAACACTTGAAAAAAAGCTTTAACAACTAATTCTTAATTAGGGAATTTTTAATAAATATTCTTTCTTGGTCTCTTTCAGTGAAATATTGTTCGAAGTGTCATCTCTAGACTGGTGCAGTTTTGTAAATTGTTACTTATTGGCAATGATACAGAAATTGAGATTAAGAACTTCAAACAAGTTTAGTAGTTTCGCAGAGTCATTTTATGACTATCGAATCTAACAATAACAAAATTTGGAGTTAGGTCTTTGTTTCTTCAATTCAGTGTCTTAATAATTCATCTCTATTTTACAAATGTCTCCCTGAAAACAAAACAAAGGGCACTCTCCATATCAGTGAACCACAGAAAAATGGGTATAAAATAAAGAAGTTGTAAGGGAAAACAGGGAAGGAATGAACTTATATTACGGTTTCCAATTTCTACAAGTTTCCTGAGAACTGGTTTATTTTTTGTATTTGAAATCTCCTATTTCCATGACCTTTATTAGTTGTGTTTTCTGATTAACTCTTAATATCCTCTAGTTATTCTTTTTTTATGAAAAAACTAGCTGATTTTTATTATCAATGCCAAACAAGACTTTAACTCAATTAAAATATTTCATTAAGCATAAAGTTACTTTCACATTTGCTACAATCACAGTAAATATGTCTCTTTGTATAAAGGGACAGCCTTTGTTTGGAGTTTAAAATATCCCCAACTGCAAGATTACATACATAAAACTCTGTTTGTTGCTCATATAATATTGCATTAATCAAATTAAATGTTATACTCTAGAATAAGGTAAAATGGAAATAATTTGCTCATAAGATTAATATTTAAACCATCTTTATTTACAAAATACTATCCTAAAAATTTATCTTCATTAAGCTTCAATTGGAGCAAAAGTATAAACACTTAAATAAAAGCTGTTACTTAAACTATAAATGAGAGATAAATTACTTTTGAAAGAAGATACGAAATATTGTCAGGTTTCTTGTTGTGCTTCTGGATGTTCAGTAGCAGGCTCACTTGAAAGTGTAATCAACCCTGAAGGGAACTCACTTCTGTTTTCAGAATGCAGGGGTGGGAGGTGGGGGAAGAAATCCATCTCTTGGGGGAGATAATGAGGAAAACACCATGGGAATGGAGGGGATGGTGGAAAATATTCTCAAGATGCTGCATACATATTTCTTGGAGGAGGTGGAGGGAAAAAAACGTCCTTTTCTCATGAAATGACTCCTTGGATCCACTGGAAACAATGGACCTCTGATTGGAAGGAAAGGTGATAAAGCAAATCCAGAGCCAGTTTCTTGGTTTTCAGCAGGAAGAGATGAATCAGATACATTGGAATCACCAAGATCAACTTTGGTATCATTTCTACTGGATTCAATATCTGAAGACATAGACCCATCAATTTTATCCAAAGGCATCATAGTGGAACTTTTGACTTCTGCTGATACAGATGGTCTACCAGAATTAAAATAACATTCATCTTGCTTTTGAAGAGGAATCTTTGGATCAGAATATGGTTGGTCTGGTGGATGGATCATATCATATGGGCCAGTTGACATGGAGGTGCCAGAGGCCTAGTGTCAGAAGGTGTTCTCTGAGGATCAGTTAACCCATCAGTTTGATTCTCTTCTTTCCTTGCTAGTAGGATTGTCAAGAGAATTTTCTGGGCCCTTTGAGCCTCTTCCTTCTACCATTGGCACCAAAGGTGAGAGTATGTGTGGACCATTCTTTTCCATATAAGAAGGTCTCATTTCACATGAAGGCTGACCCAATGGTGAGGGACAATTTGGGGAATGTTCTCTGCCAAAGGCTGCATTTGAAACATCAAGTGCAGAAGGATCTTTTTCTGCAATTTTAAATTTTAACTCCATTTCAGTTCATTCTTTGTCTGTTGTGAGCATTTTGTTTTCTTAAATCACTGAGGTATCTTTCAGCACTCTGATCTGCCAACTCATTACCATGTGCTTTTTCTCATAGTATATAACACGCCCCTGATAAAAATGAATGGTTCTCTCCAATTCTTCTTGAAGATCATTTGCTCACTTTCTGTAGGTCTCCAGTGGTTTAGATGTATGGCTGATCTTTGCTTCCACTTTGGAAAATTTCTCTTCTTGCTTTACCTGGTAATTTTTTCTCCTATTAATTTCCTTTGCAGTTCCATTACATTTTCTTTATATAGTTCCATCATAACTTTAAGTTTCTGCTGAAGATTCTGATTCTCACTTTCAAACTGTGTATTTTCTGCTTGCAAAGATGCTTGTTTTGTCTTAAGATTTTTAATATGCTGCATAATGTCTTCCTTTGTTTCAATTACTTCAGATAATAAATTAAAAATTTGATTTCTTTCTCTTTCTAAGGGTTTAAAAGAGGCCTTTATCTTAGCAACATCAATCAGTTTCTTCAAAGTCCCTTTTGGGAGATCTTCTAAGTACCAATTTCTGATCCACTCTCCATTTCCAACTCCAAGTTGCCATCATCTATTAGGTCTTCTCCAACCACAGATGCCCAATCTTTCATATGTATCAAGTGTTCAGTCAGAGACTTAATGTGATTTTCTTTATCTTTTAGAAATTGTCATGCATGAACTTTAGAGTGATCAAGTGTCATTTTTTATTTATTGAGGCCATTCACTTTTTCTTTCTATACCTCAACTTCTTGTAAAAGCTGTTTATGAGTTTCCTGAAGTTGGGAATTTACATTCAAATCCTCTTTTATTGCTATAATAACTGCTTCTTTATTCATACTAAATATTCTTAAGTTTTTTTTTTTTTTTTTTACCTTGAGATTTGAGGGATTTTGATTCATATTCTAAGGACTTAATTCTTTTTAACATATCCACCATCAATTCATCCTGTTGAAAATGTTTAGTTTCCTCTTCTTTTACCTCTTTTTCTAGAAAGAGTATTTCATCCTCAAGTTTAGATTCAGACCTATCCAGGTTTTTATATATTGTCTCCAAATTTTCTGCTTTTATCGACACCTTCTCTAAAATGGCATCCTTTAAAGATGACTGGAAGCCTTTATCCTCTCTTTGGACAAGGCTAACTTTTTCAAGTAGTTCACATTTTTCTTCAATTAGTTCAGAAAGTTTTAGAGCAAGCTTTTTTTCTCTTTTCATGTAACACCTGTTTCTCACAGACTGATAACTTCTCCACAAAAACAAGAGAACAATAGAAAATCCAATAGCTGTACATATCACCAACTCCCATGGACAGTCATAAGGACTAGGGTGTGTTTCCATGTCTGCAAACAAGGCAGACCACAATCCTGCTTACTTCTTCCAGGACCACCCCAAGTAGGGCTGAAGGGCAGCTGTTGCCTCTCCTTCACACTAAGGCTACTTTGGCTATTCCCTCCACAACCACACCATGCTCAGACACACCAAAACTGGCTGTGAACACTCAGGACTTTGGTCAGGAAGAAACCTGCATCAGGCAATGGAGCAGACCATTGTGAACCAGTGATTGGGGGAGGGAGCATGGGCATGGGGAGCCCTGGTCATGGGTTCCCAGGGGCCTAGCACATTCACGCTGCCTGTCAGAGAAGTCTTGGCCTCTTCACTATGCTGTGAATCTGGTAGCATCACAGGTTCAAGCCTATCTCAATCAACGAGAGAGAAATCTTCTCCAGATCACCCACCCTTTGGTTTGGCTTGGGCCAGGACAAGGCAGAACTTATTATGTGCCATTCTGTACAGTCATAATATCACCCACTTTGATGTCACTAAAATTCTAAAGCTCCGTAAAATTTTAAAGAGATAATACATCATATATTTATATTTGTACCACTTATCCTTTTGTTTTAATGACTCATTCCTTTCCCTCCCCTCCTGTCCCCTATCTTTTTCTTTCTTTCCTTCCTTCCTTCCTTTCTTCCTTCTCCTGTACCTTTTCTTGCAGTTTTGGTGGTTAAATTTCAAGGCCTAGTACATGCTGGGCAAGCTCTCTAGCACTTAGCTACATCTCCAGGCCTGTTGACATTTTCTATAGAAGCCATGTGAATTATCATTTTTTTTTAAAATTTTTGTTGTTGGTTGTTCAAAACATTACATAGTTCTTGATATATCATATTTCACACTTTGATTCAAGTGGGTAATGAACTGCCATTTTTACCCCATATACAGATTGCAGAATCACATCAGTTACACATCCATTGATTTACATATTGCCATACTAGTGTCTGTTGTATTCTGCTGCCTTTCCTATCCTCTACTATCCTCCCTCCCCTCCCCTCCCCTCCCCTCTTCTCTCTCTACCCCCTCTACTGTAATTCGTTTCTCCCCCTTGTGTTTTTTTCCCTTTTCCCTCACTTCCTCTTGAATGTAATTTTGTATAACCCTGAGGGTCTCTTTCCATTTCCATGCAATTTCCCTTCTCTTTCCCTTTCCCTCCCACCTCTCGTCCCTGTTTAATGTTAATCTTCTTCTCATGCTCTTCGTCCCTACTCTGTTCTTAGTTACTCTCCTTGTATCAAAGAAGACATTTGGCATTTGTTTTTTAGGGATTGGCTAGCTTCACTTAGCATAATCTGCTCTAATGCCATCCATTTCCCCGAAAATTCTATGATTTTGTCATTTTTAAATGCAGAGTAATACTCCATTGTGTATAAATGCCACATTTTTTTATCCATTCATCTATTGAAGGGCATCTAGATTGGTTCCACAGTCTTGCTATTGTGAAGTGTGCTGCTATGAACATCGATGTAGCAGTGTCCCTGTAGCATGCTCTTTTTAGGTCTTTAGGGAATAGACCGAGAAGGGGAATAGCTGGGTCAAATGGTGGTTCCATTCCCAGCTTTCCAAGAAATCTCCATACTGCTTTCCAAATTGGCTGCACCAATTTGCAGTCCCACCAGCAATGTACAAGTGTACCCTTTTCCCCACATCCTCGCCAGCACTTGTTGTTGTTTGACTTCATAATGGCTGCCAATCTTACTGGAGTGAGATGGTATCTTAGGGTGGTTTTGATTTGCATTTCTCGGACTGCTAGAGATGGTGAGCATTTTTTCATGTACTTGTTGATTGATTCTATGTCCTCCTCTGAGAAGTGTCTGTTCAGGTCCTTGGCCCATTTGTTGATTGGGTTATTTGTTCTCTTATTGTCTAATTTTTTGAGTTCTTTGTATACTCTGGATATTAGGGCTCTATCTGAAGTGTGAGGAGTAAAGATTTGTTCCCAGGATGTAGGCTCCCTATTTACCTCTCTTATTGTTTCTTTTGCTGAGAAAAAAACTTTTCAGTTTGAGTAAGTCCCATTTGTTGATTCTAGTTATTAACTCTTGTGCTATGGGTGTCCTATTGAGGAATTTGGAGCCCGACCCCACAGTATGTAGATCGTAGCCAACTTTTTCTTCTATCAGATGCCGTGTCTCTGATTTGATATCAAGCTCCTTGATCCATTTTGAATTCACTTTTGTGCATGGCGAGAGAAAGGGATTCAGTTTCATTTTGTTGCATATGGATTTCCAGTTTTCCCAGCACCATTTGTTGAAGATGCTATCCTTCCTCCATTGCATGCTTTTAGCCCCTTTATCAAATATAAGATAGTTGTGGATTGGTTTCTGTGTCCTCTATTCTGTACCATTGGTCCACCCACCTGTTTTGGTACCAGTACCATGCTGTTTTTGTTACTATTGCTCTGTAGTATAGTTTGAAGTCTGGTATCGCTATACTGCCTGATTCACACTTCCTGCTTAGCATTGTTTTTGCTATTCTGGGTCTTTTATTTTTCCATATGAATTTCATGATTGCTTTCACTATTTCTACAAGAAATGCCATTGGGATTTTGATTGGCATTGCATTAAACCTATTGAGAAATTTTGGTAATATCACCATTTTGATGATGTTAGTTCTGCCTATCCATGAACAGGGTATATTTTTCCATCTTCTAATATCTTCCTTCTTTCTTTAGGGTTCTGTAGTTTTCATTGTATAAGTCTTTCACCTCTTTTGTTAGGTTGATTCCCAAGTATTTTATTTATTTTATTTTTTTGAGGATATTGTGAATGGAGTGGTTGTCCTCATTTCCATTTCAGAGGATTTGTCGCTGATATACAGGAATGCCTTTGATTTATGCGTGTTGATATTATATCCTGCCACTTTGCTGAATTCATTTATTAGCTCTTATAGTTTCTTTGTAAACCCTTTTGGGTCTGCTAGGTGTAGAATCATGTCAACTGCAAATAGTGATAATTAAAGTTCTTCTTTTCCTATTTTGATGCCTTTAATTTCTTTTGTCTAATTGCTCTGGCCAGTGTTTCAAGAACTATGTTGAACAGAAGTGTTGAGAGAGGGCATCCCTGTCTTGTTCCAGATTTTAGAGGGAATGCCTTCAATTTTTCTCCATTCAGAATGATGCTAGCCTGAGGCTTAGCATAGATTGCTTTTACAATATTCAGGTATGTTCCTGTTATCCCTAGTTTGTCTAGAGTTTTGAACATAAAGAGATGCTGTACTTTGTCAAATGCTTTTTCTGCATCTATCACGATGATCATGTGGTTCTTATTTTTAAGTCTATTGATGTGGTGAATAACATTTATTGATTTCCGTATATTGAACCAGCCTTGCATCCCAGGGATGAATCCTATTTGATCATGGTGCACAATTTTTTTGGTAAGTTTTTGTATCCGAGTGGCCAGAATTTTATTGAGGATTTTTGCATCTAGGTTCATTAGAGATATTGGTCTGTAGTTTTCTTTCTTTGAAGTGTCTTTGTCTGGTTTAGGAATCAGGGTGATGTTGGCCTCATAGAATGAATTTGGAAGTTCTCCCTCTTTTTCTATTTCCTGAAATAGCTCGAAAAGTATTGGTATTAGTTCCTCTTTAAAGGTTTTGTAAAACTCTGCTGTATACCCATCCGGTCCTGGGCTTTTCATAGTTGGTAGTCTTTTTATGGTTTCTTCTATTTCCTCGATTGATATTGGTCTGTTTAGGTTGTCTATATACTCCTGACTCAATCTGGGCAGATCATATGACTTAAGAAATTTATCGATGCCTTCACTATCTTCTATTTTACTGGAGTATAAGGATTCAAAATAATTTCTGATTATCTTCTGTATTTCTGAAGTGTCTGTTGTGATATTGCCTTTTTCATCCCGCATGCTAGTAATTTGAGTTCTCTCTCTTCTTCTCTTCCTTAGCATGGCTAAGGGTCTGTCGATTTTATTTATTTTTTCAAAGAACCAACTTTTAGTTTTGTCAATTTTTTCAATTGTTTCTTTTGTTTCGATTTCATTAATTTCAGCTCTGATTTTAATTATTTCTTGCCTTCTACTTCTTTTGCTGTTGTTTTGCTCATCTTTTTCTAGGATTTTGAGATGAAGTATGAGACCATTTATTTGTTGTTTCTTTTTCTTTTTTTAAGGAATGAACTCCACGCAATGAATTTTCCTCTTAGAACTGCTTTCAGTGTGTCCCATAGATTCCGATACTTTGTGTCTGTGTTTTCATTTATCTCTAAGAATTTTTTAATTTCCTCCTTGATGTCTTCTATAACCCATTGATCATTCAGTAACCTATTGTTCATTCTCCAAGTGATGTATGCTTTTTCCTTCCTTCTTTTATCGTTGATTTTCAGTTTCATTCCATTATGATCAGATAAGATGCATGGTATTATCTCTACTCCTTTATATTGTCGATAGATTCGGATAAAGCATACAAAGCTTAATTTCGATGGATAAACAATTCTTGGAACCCATTTTCTTTCAGTGTTTGAAATATGTTATTCCAGGATCTTCTAGCTTTCAGAGTCTGTATTGAAAGATCAGCTGTTATCCTGATTGGTTTACCCCTAAATGTAATCTGCTTCCTTTCTCTTGTAGCTTTTAAAATTCTCTCCTTATTCTGTATGTTGGGCATCTTCATTATAATGTGTCTAGGTGTGGATATCTTATGATTTTGCACATTTGGCATCCTGTAGTCTTCTAGGATTTGGGATTCTGTCTCATTCTTCAAGTCTGGGAAGTTTTCTCGTATTATTTCATTGAATAGATTGCTCATTCCTTTGGTTTGGACCTCTATACCTTCCTGTATCCCAGTGACTCTTAAGTTTGTTCTCTTGATGTTATCCCATATTTCTTGGATGTTCTGCTCATGGTTTCTTAACAGTCTTGCTGAGCTGTCTATGTTCTTTTCAAGTTGAAATACTTTGTCTTCATTGTCTGATGTTCTATCTTCTAAGTGTTCTACTCTGCTGGTAGTATTCTCAATTGAGTTTTTAAGTTGGTTTATTGCTTCCTGCATTTCTAGGATTTCTGTTTGTTTGTTTTTTATAACCTCTATCTCCCTGTATTGTTGATCTTTTGCTTCTTGGATTTGTTTATGTAATTCATTGTCGAAGTGATCTTTCATTGTCTGATTTTGCTGTCTGATGTCTTCCTTGAGACTCCAGGTCATCTGAAGCATGTATATCCTGAATTCTTTATCTGACATTTCTTCTGCTGCAGCTATTACCTCTTCTAAAGTTGAGTTGACCTGCATTGCTTGTGGTCCTTTCTTTTCTTGTCTTTTCATACTGCTCGTGTTTCTTTCTGCTTCGTGAAACTGTTGTGTTATTGAAATTTTCCCCCTATATATTTATATTGCTCTTGTATAGTTGAAAATTCTCCCTTGCAGGGGCAGGTGGCAGCTGTGCTCCTTCTCCAATTGGGGTGATCTGTCTACCATGCAGACGAGCCGCTGGGCCTGTTCTGCCGGTCGGTCGCAGGTCTGCCTACCTTGCAGGCGTGGGCGGCGGCTCTGCTCTGCCCTTACTCCAATTGGGGTGACGTGTCTATCTTGCTGTCGGGTCACTGGGCCTGTTCTGTGTGCGGGAGGCGGCTCTGCTCTGCCCCTACTCCAATTGGGGTGATGTGACTACCATGTTGGCAGGCCGCTGGGCCTGTTCTGGGCCCGGGCGGCGGCTCTGCTCTGCCCCTACTCCACTTGGGGTGATGTGACTACCACGCTGGCAGGCCACTGGGCCTGTTCCACCAGTTGGTCGCAGATCTGCCTACCTTGCGGGTGCAGGTGGCCGCTCTGCTCGGCCCCTACTCCAATTGGGGAGACGTGACTACCATGCTGGTGGACCACTGGGCCTGTTCCGGACGCGGGTGAGGGCTCTGCTCTGCCCCTACTCCAATTGAGGTGACGTGTCTACCACGCCGGCAGGCCACTTGGCCTGTTCCACCGGTCGGTCGCAGGTCTGCCTACCTTGCGGGCGCGGGCGGCGGCTCTGCTCTGCCCCTACTCCAATTGGGATGACTTGACTACCATGCCGGTGGGTCGCTGGGCCTGTTCTGGGTACGGGCAGCGGTTCTGCTCTGCCCCTACTCCAATTGGGGTGACGTGACTCCATGTGAATTATTGCAATAGAAAAACTCTTGTGTTAGACTATTTTAAAAGTAATTTTAGAAGAGTGCAAACATGGGCACAAATCAGTTTTGATAAGTTATTTTTAAGTACTACAGCATATGTAATGTTTCTAAAAAGAAAGATCTTAAAACTTGAGTTGGTTTTCATGTCAATTTTTGTAGACTATTATTTATTTAAGCATATGTAATGTTTCTAAAAAGAAAGATCTTAAAACTTGAGTTGGTTTTCATGTCAGTTTTTGTGGACTATTATTTATTTAAGAGTCATCAAAATCTTTTTTCAGAGGTTCTTTTCACTTATCATAGTATGTAAATACTTCTAAGCAATCTGGTCATTATAAATATATACCAATGAGAAGGATAAGATAAGTGATTTTTTTGATCAAAGAAAACAGAATAAAATGTTGCATGGGATTCTCACACAGAGACAATGGACACCAGAGTATTCAATAGGAAGCAGTGTTTATTTGTGTGCATCCAGCCTCAGTGAATTATTATCCAAAGGCTGCGCATTTAGTGTAGGGAGTGATCCCTTATATATTCTGGTTAGTTTTCTTTTACATACTAGCCTTTGTCTTCATATAAGGTAATACACATTCCTGTTTGGGAATCCTATGTCTATACTACAAAATAGCAAGAATGTTCAAAACTGATTTCCAGAGGGCTCACAATGATACAGATGGCATCATATTCTCTTTCCTTTGTTCTGAGAAATATGTACCACAAAATGTAGCTCAGTGTTAAAGCACCTCTGTGTTCTATTCCCAGTAACAAACCAAACAAATGGCAGATGCACTTCATTTAGGGCAGATAATTTAGTATTATAATGAGTTAGAGTGAGCAAAGTTTACCCCAGATCACTTAAAAGAAGAGCTGTATATCTTGATCGGTTTAAGTTGGTTCTTCCGGACCTTTACTAAAGAGCAGTTTCTGAAACAAAGAAATAACTTTAAGTGATGTTAGCAATGAGCAGCTTTCTACCTGCAATCTGGTGGGGAGAAAAGTTTGAAGAAGGGGAGAACTTGACATCTGGATCCCTTGGTGGATCTCCTTTCTCTTAGGCTATTCTAACCAATTCCCTGGCAGCACCTTGAGTATCTAAGATGCAGAGAGTTTGAATGGCCTTGGAATCTAGGGCATTAAGCCCTGATCCCAGGTCCTCACCTCATTCCATATCTCTGGGTTGCGGTTGTTCTCTAGGGCACCTCAAGGCCCTGATTTTGGAGGATTTCACTTCCATCCCACCTCTATGCCCTCAAGTTCAATGAGGGCTTTGATTGCAGTACCTGGAATTGGGAAGGAGTTTCTTCAGGCAGGAGATTCAGCCTTACAAGCAGGCTGTCTTGATATTGACCCTACAGAAGGCAGTGCCCTTGTAGCTACCCAGTAGACCACCTTTGGGCTATAACTTATGGGGTTGAGACTTAGCATTTTTTGCCAGACAGGTGTTTCTCCCTGGTGCCCAGGATCTCCCTCCCTTTGATGGAGGCTGAAGGCTATCTAGGTGCCAGCCACTCACTTTTCTCACTTCCTCTGCCCACTGGTATCAGAAAAAGCTTTATCTCTCACGCCTATTGTCCAAGGCCCAGGGGACTCAGGAGGCTTTAAAGGTTAGTTGAATTCTTCAAAGGGACACCTTTGTTTTGAGAGGCTGCAGTGATAGGAATCACCTGCATGTTTTTTTAGACCATCTTGACAGTGGGGTTGTGATGGGTGCAGGTAGGAATTCCTTTAGATCCACTGTCATTTGTGGCTAGAGACTGACACAGAAGCCTGTTGTCCTGGGTAGAGAAAGCATATTTGGCACATTGTAGAGAAATTGTTGGTTAGGGGTACAAAAGGTGTGGGGAAGCTTGAAAACACCTTTGAAGACTTTCCAGGACACTTGGTGAGAGGTGGAAAGATGAGAGGCGGGGCTCCTGACCTGCCAGCTCATGAGCCACCACCGCTCAATAGCCATAGATTAAAAGCCACATCTTCATGCAGTGGCAACTGCTAAGTGGTGACTGAAGCAGAGAATGTCAGAGCAGTTCAGGTATTGGAGGATCCAGCTGTGATATCAATCTTGCTGGCCACTGGCTGGTATAAATCAATCAAGAGGTGGTAGCTAAGCTCTCCAGGCCCTGAGTGTGGATAAGGGTAGAGATATAATCTGATACAAATAGCTCCTTCTTATTCTACGATTTCTGACCTTTTCTGAGTATCACACCTAGATTCTGGCATGAGCAGAATCATATATAATAGAAGAGAAATTGTCACCAAGAGACAACTTGTGAGTTGTCCAAGTCACACATCTCAGAAGTGGGTCAACCTGGTTGAATTCAGGCCCAGTCCCTCACACCTCAGCTCAGGGAGCTGCTGTCAGTGGTGGGTCAACAGCTCTAAGGGATGGTCCTGGTGATCACTGTGTGCTGTCCCCAGTGGCAGGATTTTGAATTCACTGTGCTCTGCCATCCTCCTAAGGACCTTGGGTAAAGGTGATTTGCATTGTATAGGAGAGAAAATAGAAACCCCAAGGTGTGCTGGGATTTTGCAATGAGGACACAATTAGTAAGCAGCAACAGGGGATAGACCAGGGCATCTACAAGCTCTTTGTTCATGGCCCTGGCCTCATGACTTTTTATTGATGAGAAAGCTTTTGGAAATCAGGACTAGACCTGCCTGTGTGGGAGGGAAATGGAGGTGTAAAGTGGAATCTGACCCACTTCCTGTGTCTGTAGCACCTGTGAGGTTGGCTTTGACTCCTATGAGTCATGTTCTGGGGCCAGATGGGGAATCCAGCATAATCTTTTGTTTCCCTTTGGATAGTACCATAATGGGAAGTTTCTTAAAATTAAATTTTTAATAAATATTTAAAATATTTACTGCTGTTGGGGTCAAATTCAGGGTTCTTCTGCATGCTATGTGCAGATTCACCACTGAGCTACTTCCCTAGCTCCTTATCAGATTTCAGAGGAAGTTTTCCTATTTCCAGAGGTTATCCAAGATGAACTTAATAAATACCATGAATTTCTGGGACTTATTGGAAAAGTATTGTCAAAGAGAAAGATATGCAAGTTTTCTCTATCACTGCCAATTTCTGTCTTCAGAAGGCTAGTGTTGATATACATCATGGCAGTGTGAGTGTGGAAGAAGCAGTCTTGACTGCTGTTAATGAGCTAGAAAGAGTTGCTGTTCCTAATGTCTTGCTGTAGGAAACACCCAGTTGCTGTGTAGTGACCGAACAACTAGTCCAGGGCTTCTCCTGTCTCAAGGCTGAAGGATGACTTTTAAGCCTGTCCAATCTGTTGCACACCAACACTGGTGTCACATACAATGGAAGTGAGTAACTAAGTAAATTAAGTGGAAGAAGCCAAGGACACTCTCAGACCAAGCCTGTGGGCCATACGCTGGATGGTATGTCCGTGAGGCTAGGAAGAATGTTATGCTCTAAAATGGTTTATCTTATTGGTCTGGACCATGAGGGTACTCTTCATAAGATCAATAAGTTGTTTGTAGTTCTTTCTGTGAAGTCCCCTCACCACACTATCAGATCAGTGTTTGGTGAAGCAGGAGATGGGATTCTTAGAGAGCAAGCAGTTCATCTTTAGAATTCTATCTACTGAGGTATGCATCATGTCATTGAATTAATGGGACAATTTTTCAATAATATTATTTATTATCCTCAATTTAGACAAATAAACTGAAGAATGGACAGGTGAAGCCACAAGTTCACAGAACTTTAAGTGGGAAAACCACTTAAAGTGAATGAAGCCTCATTCCAGTGCTCATAGTCTTAATCTCTGCACTGTGTCCATAAAAAATGGTTAACATCCACTAGCAGGGGGACTGCAAAAGAGGAACACAGGAATGAACAGGAATAATATGGGGATGGAAAACAGCTATAGTCAATGCCAGATCTCATGCCAGCTGCATCTGTCATCTCACTGCATCCCCACAACTAATCTAGGAGATGTTAATATTAAAGTGTGAGTGAGTCCCAAGTCAGATTTATCTGAACCTCAAGCACTGACGACTGTGGAAGCCACCAAAATCCTCTAGCCCTTGATCTGGCTCAGCTCTGTGTCTGAGATCACAATCTGCAAGAGACAATGACCTCCACCTCCCAGGTTGCTGGTGAATGAAATTCACTATTGTGTCCAGTTTACTTTTTTATTATTTTTTAAGTTGTAGATGGACACAGCTTATTTTGTTTTTTTTTTCTTTTATTTTTATGTGGTGCTGGGAATCGAATCCAGTGCCTCATGCATGCTAGGCAAGTGCTCTACCACTGAGCCACAACCAAGGCCTCGCCACTTTACTCTTCATTTTCTTCCCATTCACAAACATTGAAGTCACCATTGTTGGAAACCTGTGGGAAGGAGAGAGAAAAGGAGATGCACCAGCCAGAAAAATACAAACAAAACCTAACAACAGCAAATCATGTGAGCTGTGACAGCTCTGATTTATTAGACACCAGTATGACCACAAGAACATGATTCCTATAAAAGGAAATTTGCAGGCACTAATTAGTTGCAAATACTGATAAACAGATGCCATAAAAACATTTTGATACAAAATTGTGACAAGTAAACCTGTAAACATAATTTAATAAAGTCACATAACCTTGCAATGTGGTTTTTCTTCTCCTTATCTTTTCCCATTAACTCAAACCACCAGTAATCAAACCCCAGGTGCAATTTATTTCACTCTGGAACCATATTAGAAGATTCACAAAAGGTTTTTGTTACATAAAAACATATTTAACTCAAGCCATAAAGAGAATCTTCTGAAAAACCAAAAGAGATTTGCACTAGATTAAAATCCTGGTAAATCCATGAGGCAAAGCACTCATGAAATGTGCTAGAGACATAGATGCAATTATTTTTGCCCATTAAACTATAATTTTGCAGAATAGTGGTAAGAATGTAACACTTTAGCCTGGTCTTTTGACTCAGCATTTGGAGGCAACCCTTTAATTGATCCATTCACAGATTCAGACTTAGGCAATATAAGGCTCCCTTTCAATTTTCATCTTCAGGATAAGCAAATAAAGTGTTACTGCTTTGCTCTCCTGGGCCAACAGGAAAATTTAAAGATGAGCAAAAAAGAAAGAGTAGACATCATGTCATGAAGAGACATCAGGAAATAAACCACCAATTCACAACACAATCAAAAAACTGCAAAGGGGACATGTTCTCATTTTGAAGATGAAGGAACTGAAGCTAGCAATATGACATAATTAGATAAAGGTCACAGATTACTATTTTTTTTTCATTTTTTAAGTTGTAGTTGGACACAATGGCTTTATTTTATTTATTTTTATGTGGTTCTGAGGATCAAACCTATCACCCTGCATGTGCTAGATGAGTGATCTACCACTGAGCCACAAACCCAGCCTCACTGACTAATTCTTTTAAAGCTTAAAATAAGTTTATTATCTTGAAGTGCCAGAAGTCAAAAGTCCAAAAATTAGTCTTGGTTAAAATTGGCAGAGCTGTTTTCTTAAAAGTCTGTGTCAGGCAGGGACATATGGCAAGGCCCACAACTCAACCAGTGATGCCTCCACACAGCCAGTTTGACAAGCCACTAACTAGAACCTGACACTTCCCTTCATCCCCTCTTCACCTGGATCTGGAGCTGAAGCTCAGACCTCTCCTCCAAGTCTCAAACCAGGACCCCACCTGCCTGCTAAGGATCATCAGGTGAATGGCTCAAGAGTGATACCGGAAATACAAACTTCCACACCCACAGAAAACCTCCAGGTCTTATGAGACAAGTTAACACCTTCCTCAGCAAAATGGTACCATTACAAATGTACTCCATGAGGAGGAAGTGGTGGTTTCCCACTACCCAGCAGTAATGCTTCTGGATGCAGTAGTTGACCATTGATTAAAACCAAACTCTCACCTTCATCCCAGTCACAGAGAAGGACCTTTGGCATTTCCACTTCACAACATCAGTATCATCTTAATGAAGCTTAAGGAATTTGTAACCCCAAAAGCAACAACCTGAGATATTTTTTGGTCATCGGTGGAGATGTACACTGCAGTGAAAACTTTGAGTCACTTGTCCCACACACACTCCCCAGCTGAGGAGGTCCATGGGGATGGACACTGCCTTCTTCTTTCATCTCTTGCAGAGAAGACCAGATCAGGGAAGGGCAGTACAGCACAGGTCAGGAGGCTCATTCCATTAGGACAGGGTTTTTGAATCCTGACTCTGGCACACAGTAGTGGGCAGCATCAAGCAACTCACTTAATACTTCTGAATTGTCTCCTGGGTAAAGAAAACAGAATCTGATAGAACAGGCTGTTTCTAGGATTGAGATTAAAGCCTATGAGATGGGTGTGTGTACTCTCTACACAGTGGTTCAAGAACACATAATCAACTTAATTTTCTATTCAGGAGAGCAGAAGGAATATCATCTGTATTACGCATGCTCTGTGTTTGCCAAACCATTGACCCAACAGTTTGAAATGGGAAATTGTGCATTAAACTTCTTCCTTATGACACCTTCTACAACTTTAGAAGTGTGCCCCTAAGTTAGAAGGAAAGAACACTACAGAATCAGGTATTATGTTTCTCACAAAATTCACAGAATATATTGAAATTTCATATTAAGACAGCAAAATAAAAAAACCTACTCAATTGAAATCTGAACACTGTTTATGTATTACTGTTTAGCAAAGTTGACTCTAAGGTACAATAGATCCCAAACTATTTATTTTACCTTGAATTTTTGCCAAATAATAAAAAAAAATAATAATACCTATCATGTATTTTTATTGCATAACAATTGTTTTCAAAGGTTTACCTAGAATCATACCAATTACAATCTCCAAATATTATGTATATTAGGTGTTGTGTCCCAATGTTATGGATGGGAAAACTGAGGCTCAGGTTAGGCTGCTTCTCCAGTGATCACAGATGGGAGATGCAAACTGTGTGTTCACACTGGGGCTCTGTGTCAGAGGACTCCTGGGTGCAATGCTTTGCTACCTTGGTGCAGCCCACACAAGGAGGACGTGGCCTTGGCTTTAGAGGACCATAGGCTAATGGGGAAAGGTTAATGCACATATGGGGTCCTTTAACCAACCTTGCTGAGATATAATTTATAACTAATGTATAATTAATATGATGCATATATTTAAAGGGTACAGGTCTGTGAATTTGATACTGTTATATCTATGAATCCACCCTACACTCATAACATTAATGTCGCCCTGAATGCCTCTTTTTCATCCAACACTCCCTGAGTTCCTGGCTCCATGTAACTGCTGATGAGATTTTTCTACTGTAGACTGCTCTGCATTCTCTAGAATTTTATCTAGATGGAATCACATGTGCACTCTCTGTGCTTAGGAGATGCCCAGGGCTTACTGGCTACATTCAGCCCATCCAAACAAGGGGCTGCTGCTTACCTTAATTTGAGATGCCTATGACATCTCCTGCTGAAAGAGGCTCTCTGTCCCTCATCCCCCACTGCTGAACCACCTCTACAGAGGAAAAAATGGACAAAAAAGCCAGTCTTTTTCTTCTAAGGAAATCCCTGCGCAAATTGCATTCAGCAAAGTTCAATTCTACTTTTTTAGACAAGCACTACCAAAATGGTGCCCCTTATCAAGACTATGCCAGCAACCAAAGCCCAAGGTTATGATTTGGGTGCAAACCTTATCATGTGCTTATCTATGAGATGTCTTCATTTAAGCACTTTATCCATTCACAGGGAAGACATAAAATGTACCACCAGCACTTACAGGTTTTTATTAAAGTCCTATGCTTCACATGCCTGGAAGGACAGAGTGTCCACCTGATGAGCCCAGAAGCACATGGTGTTGCCAGAATCCTGCACAGTTGTAATCAGGACACAGGCTTCTGGGGAGTATCTCTGGAGCATAGGTACCATGTGCCACATGCACAGGTGTTGGGACCAAGAGCTTAAGTCTTCATCGTGGGTTTATAAATCCTTCATATAAAAGACAAATATTTTGCAGGATTAGCATAGTCTCAGAAAGTAGAGGAATACTGAAGGATAGAATTATGTGTGTTTTTCAAACTTGTTTTGAAACTACTTTTAGCAAGGAGATATTAGGGATTGAACCCAGGAGTGCTCAACCACATCCCCACACATCTTTTTTTTCATTTTTTTTATTCTGAGACAAGGTTTTCTAAGTTGCTAAGGCTACATTTGAACTTGTGATACTCCTGCCTCAGTCTCTTAAGCCACTGGGTTTACAGATGTGTACCACCACAATGAAAAATAATTTTTTAAAGAAGATAAAGTTTTACAAAAAGAATGGTGTAAATGTGTAAATGGTGTGAACTGTAATCTTAACTTGTAAAAATCAGAAGCTAAGAATTTTTATCTCTGAGATCTTAGGAAAAGGAGAAAAGTAGCCTCCCACCACCTACTACAATTCATAGAAAGGTCCATGCTGAACACCTGGAAGAGGCAAGACTCATTGTCTGCTGCCAAGAGAAGTCTGGACACCCATTCTCACATGGTGAAGATTTTGGGGAAGTCCAGGAAACCAGCACCCAACCAAGGTCAGAGAGGAAAGCCTGGTGCTAGGGCAGGCCTTGGTGGCCCAGTTAGTCACCAGAATCCACCCCTTGATTGACTCTTTCCTTTCTAGCATGGCAATTGCTGGTTGAATCCTGGCTACAATTCTGGTGTGGGCTGGCCTGAGAAGTATCCCCCCGGGGTGAAATTACAGGGATTCTTGCTGTAAAGGACTTGCATGTCTCCTACCATCCCTTGAGATACAGCCCCCAAACCACCTGCTCCAGGAAATCACTACTGCCTGTCAGCCATGACTCTCCTGTCCCCATATCAGTTTGCACACAGCTTTAAAGGAGCATTTCTAAATTGTGACCACTGAGGCTAAGAGTCAGGCCTTAATCATCTGTGCAGCTCTAGCACCTGGCAGCACAATATGTGTTTGTAAAGTAACAAAAATAATGGAGATTTAAGTTCCTGTGAGGTGTGAGCCAATGGCTTCTCAGGCCAAGTCTCCCAAAGTTCGGTTATCTGTGTGGCATGGTCACAGGCTCTGCCATGTCTTCGCTTCATAAACAACTTTCATTTCCACTGGGAAAGACAGTCCAGTGGAGCTTTGAATGCTTTCAAATGACAGCAGGAGAAACTCTGCTGGTGATTCATAACCTCAGTCTCTCCATCTCTCCAACAGTTCTGGTAGGAAGTCACTTGCTATAGGATCATAATTTTCACAGACACGACCTGTTCCTGTCCCTCCAGGTCACAGTTTGGGAATGACCAATAATAGCTCAGTTCTGCCCATGCAGCTCAGCCCCCAATAAAATGCATTCATGAGGAATGGGCTCCTTGCACTAAATACATCATTTCCTGAGGTACATTAAAAACAATCTTATAGCTACTTGTTTTAAGTCCCACCAAGTCTCATGTTATGTACCAGAAGTGGCATATGTGCCATGCTTGAAGAAACTCTGAAGCAATATCTGTAGATTGATTTGCAAGGCCAGAATTTGAATTTTAGACTGCTTAGCAGAGACTTCAAATACTAGGCAGTGGAAGAGCACTGCTTACCCCATTGTCCTACAAGAAGGCAATGAGCATGATTAAGGCTGTGCCCTCTGAGGAGCAGCAAGAGCCCCACACAGGACAGGAGAGAGGCTCTAATTACAGACCCTAAATAAACAAACAAGCCAACAACAACAAAAGCATGGAGTATGGCTCAGTGAAGAGTATCACCCCAAATAGCAAGCTACCAGAAAAAAAGGGGGAAAGATAATTGTCAACCTGGGCAGACTTGCACAGGTGTCTCCTATGTTGGTCTAATTAAGTGAGCGAGGTCTGCACACAGGCTGCTTCCTCATTACAGATGATTGACACCAGGTTCACGGTAGCCAAGAACCAGCCAAGCAGCACTTTTCCCACTGTGTTGTCTGTAGGCCAAGCTTTGCTCTCCCTCACATTGCCAACCACTGCTCCCCTCCCCTCACACAGCTCTGCACACATCCTTTTTTCCATATGGTCCAAAGCGGGTGAGAAGGCATGAGAGTCTCAGGAATGTCTGTCACAGAGCCTCACTCATGTGACCTGGCTATAAGCTCATGAGGCCAAAGTTATGATTTGGGGGGCAAAACTTGCCCCCCAAGCCAGGCATGACATTCCATAGTGTTCTTCCCTGTTTATGGCACCCACTTCAGGGAGGAAAACATTCCTTCTCCCGGGTAGGTGCTCCTGGGAGATGTCCTGTCGAATCATGGGTTCCTGGCAAGATGAAAATCATGCCTCATGATCACTTGACCAGACATTTGCTTAGTAATTTAGACACACTGTTATTTCACAAAATGATGTGGGACATGGGGCAGCAAATTTTCAAATGCAAATGATAAATACAGCAAATAAATATCACAATGACAACCAGAGCTAAATGGTATGGAAGACAATAAGGAGATGACATAGAGAGAGACTTGGTGGGACTGGGCAGAGGTGTAGGAAAGTGTGGACCACTTTGTAAAATAACATCCTCTAGTGATGTCAGGATAGAAGCTGGAATGGCCATCGCAACCCAGCTGCTGCCTGCCTCCCAGGCTCTCTGCGATCTTATGTCCTACTGTTCCTCATTTCTGCCTTTGCCAGCTTCTCCTGCCAGGAGGACCTGGGTGTTCTTGGACTACCTGGTGAACTGCTTAGTCACCATCAAGAATAAAGTTCCCAACAGAGGGCTCACAGCTCTGGTGCTAAGCTTGCTTTTCTTCCACACATGAATTCTGAGGGCAGCCATTGGTAACTTAGAATATCACCTGCTTTTCCGGATTTCCCAGACCCAACAGTTAGGTCTGGAAACACACTTGAATTTTTAACTTATAAAGCAGAAATCTTTGCAGAGGGGCTCTTGTCTTATTCATCTACCTAGCAACTCTAGCCTCTTCCTATGTCCAAGGATTCTGCTTGCCAGATAAACATGTAACCCAGGCATGCCCAATGGGCTCCCTGAGCATGCCCACATACTTGCCCCCCATCCCCACTGCAGCCAAGTTCCCACCACCGGCCCCAGCACAAAGCTGAGGAGTTGGATTATTCTCAACTCTCCAGGAGACTTCCTCAAAAGTTTTTGAACAGGAGGGTAAAAGATTCTTCTCTTCTCTTTATACAATGATACATAGATGTGACTTGAGACTAAAACAGCTATGATCTGAAAGTTGGTGAAAGTTGAAGAAAGTTGGTGCATGGTTATAAGAACAGAAAGTATAGTGAACAGATCCATTCTCTGGCTGCTGCCATCACCAAGACCCCATGCCTCCCACTGTCTGCTATGTCACCCTCACACCCCTCTACTGGAGGAACTCAGTAGTTGGACCTGGCCACTCAGAGACACAGTCCTGATTAACACATCTTTGCCTCAGCCTCCAGAGATACAGAGCTCAGCTCCTTCACTGGGGACAGTGACCAGGCCAACCCCACAACACACCCAGCCCCACCCCACAACACACCCAGCTTACCAAGGCAAAGTGCACATCTCAAAAGAAGCATTTTTTGTGGGATTCTCCTATATTGTTTTGGTTCTATTCTTAATAGATGTGCCAGTTCCATCTTTGAGGACTCTTCTCAAGCTCCATACCCATCTGCCCTGACTCAAATACAAGACTCCATAAAGAATCCATTCTTAGGCAGGCTGCAGGTGTGCACCTCTTGGTTTGCCTTGGAAGGGCCTCCTTCGGCCAGGACACCATGGCTGTTCTGTGCTGTGCCATGAGCCACCTCTGCTGTCTGATGGGCCTGGGCCCTGATATGCTGTGGATTGGGGATGGTATTCAATTTCTTAATGATCCACATTTTGAATTGCAGGCATCAGGTGTCACCTCCAATTTCATCCTCATGGTCTCCACAAGAGCAGTGGCTTTCCCGATGCCACACAGCTGTGCAGCCTGCACACTCTCCCCACCTTCAACAGACCAGTGGCCTGGGATTCACACAGGACTGTAGTCTGCTCGCTCAGTGCTGCTGACATCTCTCCAGACTGCAGTTTCCTTCTAGGGCTCTGATTCACCACAACACCCTTCATCAAAAGGTCCCCCAGCCTCACTGTGCCCTCCCACACCCTGCACACCAGACATTCCACTCCCAAATCAGAATCCTCCAGATTCACTAAATCTTCCTTAAATTCTACAGATCACATGTACGTTGGCAGCACATCATCGGTGAAGGGCAGATTCTGGAGTAACCTGAATCTGGGCTCCAGCTTCCTGTGCCTTCCTTCACACATGCATGGGCCTGGACAGTTTACCTCTAGGAACATTTGTCTCTTCATCTCTGCAGTGGAGGTGAGAAATAGAAGGTCCTGCAGTCCATTATCAAAATGCAACATTTAGTCTTAAATGCAAAATTACTATAAATCAGCCAAAGAGGAAACCAAACAAATGGTTACCAGTAGTTAACACCCGAGTGAGGAAAAAAGACAAACTTGACACACAGGAGGTGAGGGAAAAGGGCCCAGCCTGACCAACAGAGAAAAACCTCACACAGGACAGACCAAACCCAGAAAGGCTGTCCTGCCCAGGAAAACAAAGGGAGGTGGAGAAACTCCAGGTATATCCCTTTAAATAACCAATAGGGGAGAGTAAAACCTGGGTGACATTCAGGAAGACTATGCACCCCATGGTTCTCATGCACTGAGGAGCTGGGGACGGGCCTTGAACCTCTAGAGGATAAAATGCTGGTTTTAATAGTAGGGGTGTGCCTGTGTCCCCAGAAACCCAGGCTTGCAGGGTTGTCAGTAAAGCCTGGCCTTTTGCTATACTTTGTGACTCTTAGTCCATTCTTTGGGTTAGGACAGGAGAACACATTTCTCACGGAGGTAAAATTCCTGTTATCCAAAGGGGCTACTGTGACCTCTACTTGAAATAGCAAGTTTTCAATGTGTGCTTTTTGTCTCTGGCTACATGAACTCAGAACTCTGCTGGCATGAAGGTCATTATCAGATGGAGTCCTTTGACATTGGACCTCCAGAACCATGAGGCAAAATTAAACCTCTTCTCTTTATAAAGCTATCCAGTCTCAGGTCTTTCATTATTGCAAGTAGAAGAGGGCTTAGAGAACCAAGAGCAGGTGAGAGACAATATAATCAGAGAAGGATGAGAAGATTTTGTGTGGGGGAAAAAGGATCTCTCACTGCTGGGAGCCCATTCCTCTTGACAACAGAATGCAAGTGACAATCCCGTGTGTTTTTTGAACAGCAGACCATGCAATCCCCTCTGCCTGCTCCCCAAGGAAGCTCATACCCTTGTTTTATTCTGAGATAGAATTCATATTTTACCAGCTGAACAGGCAGTGGTCACTTCCAAGAGTCCATAACATTCTAGTGAGAATCATCAACAAAGCACTAATAAATTGCTCCTGCTAATCTCCCTGTATTTGGGGAAAACATGTGAGAGTCTCTGAATCTCTCATTTATGTTCATCATGTCTCCTTGGTTCCAGGACCTTGGCTGCAAAAGGAGTTCCAGTCTTTCATTCTTTTGATGTTCGTTAGTTCCTAACATGAGTGAATTTCTCTGTATACATTTGAGATATTTAAGAGAAAAAGAGGCACACCTTTATCTGTAGATGGTAATAATCATAACCTCTCAAGGTAGGTTCAAAATGGTCAATGTGCAATCTAAGAGTAGGGAGAGAACAGCCCACCCCAAAGATCAGCAGCTAGACAAGGCCCAGGGCACATTCAGTGTGAAGTCAAGGAGCACCAAAGAAAGCAGCCTGAGAGCCTAGCTCAGAGGCAAGACCCTGCATTGTGCTTGCTTCATTTGGGGATAACGGACTGCTCCATGTGGTGACACCCCTGTAAGATGTGGATTCTACAGCCAGGCCACGTGAGGTTCAGGCACTGTGAGCACAGTATTGCATGAACTCATGCATGTAAAATGCATGGGTGCCTAGTAGCTCCAAAGCTTTACATAGTCCAATTCTGAGGCTCACTTAAAATGTTCAACATCTGCAGCAAGTAGAGAAGTGAAAATTAAAACCACACTGAGATTCATCTCACTCCAGTCAAAATGGCAATTATCAAGAACAGAAGTAATAAATGTTGGCAAGGATGTGGGAAAAAGTTACACTCATACACTGCTGGTGGAACTGCAAACTGGTGCAACCACTCTGGAAAGCAGTATGGAGAGTCCTTGGAAAATTTCTAATGGAACCCTCATTTGACCTAGCTATTCCACTCCTTTATCTATATTTAAAGGGTTTAAAATCAGCATATTACAGTGATACAGCCACATCAATGTTTACAGCAGCTCAATTCACAATACCTAAGCTATGGAACCAATGTTGGTGTTCATCAATGGATAAATGGATAAAGATAATGTGGTACATATACATAATGTACTATTACTTAGCCATAAAAAAGAATGAAATTATGGCATATGCCAGTAAATGGATAGAAGTGGAGACTACCATGCTAAGTAAAATAAACCAATCTTAAAAATCAAAGGTTGAAAAGTTATCTCTGATATGTAGAAGGTAAACCACAATAAAGGGCAAAGAGGTAAAAGTAAGTGGATTAGAAAGAGGAGAATGGAGGTAAGGGAGGGGGCACAGGAAAAGGAAAGACAGTGGAATGGATGTAACATAATTTTTCTGTGTTCATATATGAACAGAAAACAGTGAACCCCACCACCATGCACAAGAATGGGGTCCTAACTAAAATAAGATACATTCCATGCTTGTATAATTATGCAAAATGGATTCTACTGTCATGTTTAAGTTAAAAGAGTTCTTTTAAAAGAGCAGCCTTCCTAGGATCCCCCTAGAGCAAAACCTGTGTAGATTTAGAACAGCATCCCCTGACTGCACAGTCCCACCTCTTCCACAGCAGTGCTGTCCTCTTATGGCCCCAGTGATCATCCAGAGGCTGCATTCAGCATCTATTCATAGAGCACCTGTTTGGTGCCAGTCTCAGTGACCAGGTGCACTGAGCAGCCAGATGGACATTGCCCTGCTCTGTTGGAGGGCTGAGGGGAGGTACTGCACAGCCAGTCCACCAAGACCTGTCAGAATGGGGCCTCACAGCAGCTCTGCACATGGGAGAGAGCTGAAGAGGGAGCACTGCATCTCAGGAGAGGGACACACCAAACTCCTGTTGCATGTTCCCTTTGGCACATCCACAGTGCCATTCACACACTCCTCCAGCAGTGCTTGCTCCCCAGGTGACAGGGGAGGAGCTGGAACAGGGTGTGTCAGCTGGACATGTCTGCTCTCCTCGGGAGCTCAGGAGCTCATCAGCTCACCAAAGAACCTCTCACAGAGTGTTTCCTTCTCAGTGTTGTTAAATAACCAAAGACAGTTCTGGTGCAACTTCCTCACCCTTCCATTGAATTAGGGGACAAACAAGCAAAAATTTAACTTAAATTTAAAAATTAAAACATGATCCCAAAATAGGTGGCCCACAGTGCTGTCATCTCCCATTTTGTGAACAAAAAAATTTCAAAATACTTCAAAACTCTTTTTCTCTATAACCCCACATAGAATAAAGGACAAAAACCATGTAGTCTTATCAACAGACACACAAACAAACAGACAAGCACGAATGGAAGGGAAATTCCTCAAACTTAATGAAAGTCACTTGAAGAGCAACAGAAACAGCTAGAGTTAAACATACTGGAGCAAGGTAAACATAAATTTCTGTTGTTTAAGTCACCATATTTGTAATAACTTGTGACACCAGCCTTAGGAAAGCAACATGTGTAGCAAAGGAATGTCACAGATGCCTTTAAGAACCTTGACTGGGGCAATTGTTGGGCAGGTCTTCCTGAGGGGAGAAGGAGAGCTACAGCCAAAGAGGATGTGGTGGTGGGATCAGAGGCCATGGAGAGAGGTGAAGGCACCACACTGCTAATTTTGAGATGAAGCAGGGACATGAGCTGGGAAAGTAGCCTATTTCTGAAGCTAGAAAAGGCAGTGAACAGGTGTCCCATGGGCCTCCAGGAGGAGGTGGCCCTACTGGCCTGTCCCATGCTTCCCACATCCAGAACCACAGGCAGCCACCAAGTTTATGGTAATCTGCTATACAACCACAGGGACTAACATACATGCCTTCCAGGTGCTGTTGGTGGAAATAAGTCCTTTGCAGATCCAGAGAAAGCAATCATCAAGTGAATCCCTGATGGTCACTGCTACCTCTCCCACACAATGCAGTACATGACATTAGAGTGACACTTATTATGCACAGGTCTGAAGGCCGTGGAAGGGACTGCAACTCCCACATCCACTAGAGCTCCAGGGAGTGGATCGCCCTTCTACATGCCATTTACTTAGGTGCAAACTCCAGGCCCTGATATTGCCTAGCTTAAAACCCATGTAAAAATGAAGAGGGTTAACAGTATGAATGTGCTTATTATGATAATACTTGGCACTTAGTAAATGTTCAACAAATAATGCCTCTTAATACTCATGTGCTGTGGAAAACTGCAAAGGGAACTTGTCACACACACTCCGTCTTGGTAGCTCCTGTGGCTCTGTATGTGCTGCCCTCCACAAGCAAATGATCAAGATGTGTTGCAGAATGGAATATCCCCAGGAGAGCAGAAGAAGGTGAACCACAAGCCAGGACCAAGTCTTCACCCATCACCAAGTCCTATGGTTTAGAGCCCCCTCCACCTCTCTTTGAAGGTTTCCAGTAACAGGAAATTCAGTGGAGATGCCCCACAAAGATGAGAAAACCACTCAAGCATGATATCTTATCTCCAGGAATCTCTAGGGTTCACTCATTTGTGTTTTCAACCTACATTTACTTGTTCCAGACTGTGCTCAGGACAGGGAACAACATAGACACAGCCATAGATACTGTGGACCTTACAATCAAGTAAAGGTTAAGATTTGTATATATGATTGTGGACATGTGTATGGATAAAAATACAAATATGAACATCTATCAATACAACACTGACATATGACAGGTGAAACACTTTGTGACTTCCTTGAGATATACATTCTCATTTAATCATTTCCCAAATTCCACATTAGGACTTTATCACACACAGATATAACAAACAGCAATTTTAATTAGACATGTTTAGAATACCTGGATTGCCATGAGATGAAACTTGCAACAGAAGATACAGAGGAGAAAAAGAGGGAGCTACCCAAATGCAGCTTATCTCAGCTCCCCTCAGCATTTCCTTTAAACTAACCCTTCCCCTTTGCGTGTGGATTAAAGCAAGGAAAAAAACTTTTTTAATCAAAGGTTTTCTGAACTTCCAAAACCCAGATCTCCTCTTTAGGACTTTCCAGAACTATTTTGATTGCTGTTCATTCTTACTTGCCCAATGACATTAGAAGAAATCTCTATAGAAGGAAACTTTTTACTATATCATTATCATCCCCGTTTGTAGATAAGGATCTGAGTTCATAGGTGTTATGGAATTTGCCCCAGGTCTAGTGGTAAGGGAGGTGAAGTCTAGTGGTAAGGGAGGTGGAGTTTCATCTGTCTGAAAGCTTAACCAAATAACTCACTACCTCTGCAATCCTTCCTTTATATTGAACTAAAAATGGTCCTTTTAGCTTTCACTTTAGGAATGCAAAAAGAACAAATCTCCCTCTTCCACATCATGCCCCTTGAAACATATAACATCTTGGTCACCACCTCATCCCTGGGCCTATTCTTCTCATCACAAGGCTAAATATTCACATTTGTTATAGCCTTTTCTCCTCTGAATTGATTTCAGGAATCCTTGGCCACCCAGACATTGTTTGGCAGAACACAATCCAATTTTCTCCTCTTAGGGGCTATAAAGATACAGAAATTTAATCAGGAAGATAGAATAAGACCTCAATACAAGAAAAACTCACTTTGATCTGAAATCTAAGATCAGAAAGCCAGCCTTACAAGTATGATGTGAAGTGACAAATGTCCCTCTACCTCCTTGGGGGGAGATGAGGGAGTAGTGGAGACTGTGGTGAGCTGGGGGGTGCAGGCCTTACACAAAGGGTATCCTCTACTCAACTCCAGGTGAGGCCTACATGGGCCCAGGGCCCAGGACCACATGATCTTGTGATTTTTTCATTAGAAGCTCACATTTGCCAATTTTTACATGACTGCAACAAATAATAAAAGCCAACCATCCATGTACATGTACACAGTGCATGTACACATGTGCATGTGCACACACACACACACACACACACATTCTCTCTCTGTCTCTCTCTCTTAAGCTGCAACACCTACTATTTTTTCTTTATTCTTAACTTCAGAGTAATTGTTGACTTAAAACTTGGCATTTATCCTCTCCAATCTTGCCCAATCAGGGTCAATTTCCAGGTTTTTAAAATATTTATGCCTTCAGATTCTGTCTTTCAAAATCATACAATCCCAGATTGAAGAAGCTAATTTGTGCATTGCCATAATTTGCATCTTCATGAATTCCCTCTTCCTTGCTATCTCAATCCCTGACCCAGGCCACTGAACTTACAGTGCATGAAGATCTTTGAGGACCCAGCAAACTCCTCCTTGGAGCCCTGTGGTGTTTCCTATGCTGTGAAGGAGCAATTAAGCAACAGCCCCACAGATGGAGGGGGCTCTCCTAAGGGTACTAATGACTATTCACTGTCTGGTGCTGTCCCTGATATGAGGCTGAGACCAGCATAGGGCTCTGTGGACATCTCCATCCATCTTAGAGTCATGGCAAAATTTACTATGAACATTAAGAGTGAAGCCACAGCCTGTGCATCACAGCTGCTTAAGTCTGTTAGCCCACTGATATAGGCAGCAAGGACAGCTGCAGGACCTGTCTGACTGTAGGTCTGAGCTTGATGATCTGTGGGCTCCATTTCATTCCTGGAAAAGTGGACAATCATTTGCTAAAGAACTCTGCTTTTTCATGAGGTTGCAACAGTTAATAGGCAAAACCCGTCTGCTTCCAAAACTTTATCTATCAGGATGGGCCAAGGGTATTATTAGCAGTTTCCATGAACTTGTACTTGAACTGGCCTCCCTCAAATTGAGGTGTTCAAGAAGGAGAACAAGAATCCTGTGTGGGGCTCCAAAGGAGGCTCTCAGGAGGGGACTGAAGGCTTAGGAAACTGACCTAGAGGGAGTTGATGGCATAAGCACACAGAGCCATCTCTGATCCTGCTTTCTGGAAGGCAGGGGAAGGTAAGAACTGTGCATGGCCAAAGGCAGCCTGTAGCAGTGCATGGTCCATGTTTTCATCCATGCACATGACCTCCTGCAAGCACTTGGTCTCCCTGAGCTGAAAAGGTAAGGTCTGGGCTTGTTGCATCACCAGGTGCTGCAGGAAGGGCTGCATGTACAGGTCTTAAGCTAGTCCAGACTTCTCAGAGAGAATTAGTGTTCTAGCCCAGGAAACAACCCACACAAAACGTGAGTTTCCTATAGCCTCATTGTTTTTTATTAGATCTCACAAATACACCATTTGTTCCTTACTAAATTGTCTCTAAACCAAGACACAGTGTCCTGCAGGTCACACTGTGGAGAAATAAGTTCTTCCCAGACCTTTTCTATGTGGAGAACTCCTGAAGGCCTTACTGTTTGCCATGAAGTTCTTCAGACTGAACAATTTCCTTAACTGTCTGAACCAGATCTGAGAGAAGGCGAGAAAGGGCAGAGCTGGGTATTGTTGTCTTCTAAAACATGGATAGAGCGAACCTAAAGCCTCTCTCAGCACTTGAAGGAGGAAGGATCATCCTCAAGACTGATGTCCCTTCTCCCTCAGGTCTCTGCTGTCAAATGAAGCAGCAACCAATGTACTAAGAAAAAATGAGCAGAAACACCAAATTTAGTAGTTCAAGGAGAACGTTGTAAAGACTATGGAAAACTGAAAACATGGACTTCTTCCTGGCAGAATTTGGAGTCAGAAATGTAGCTAATTAGAATGAAGCATACAGTAAAAATGTTCTTTAGACAGACACCCCAACTGAACTATATGCCTCAGTTTATATTCAAATTAAGGTAGGTAGCTATTTGAAATTTTAATAGGATTAACTATTTGAAATTTTAATAGTCACTTATTTTAATGTTACTAACAAAAATTTAGTACATCAAGCTCATGAGTTTTATTATCCTATAATGACACTAAATCTGTTTTTTTTAAGTTTGAAACAGGGAGGCATTTATTAATACCACACTCTAACCAGTACCTGAGCCAACCAGCAACTCCAAGAAAGCATGTCAGTTAAAGAAAATATATTAAGCAAACAATATTATTGGGCACAGAGAGTTGGTAACAATTGAGTTGGTATGGGGATTTTTGATGTTAAGAAAACATTATCCTATGAAGAAAGAGAGGGAGGAGAAGAAAAGGGAGATTGAGAATTGAGAATGAGCACAAATTTGCCCTTGGGATTTTGGCTCAGCAGAGGGGAGCAGCTCAGCCACCTGCAGCCATGATCTGACCCAGGTGTCTCTGATTCAGCCATTTGCTGTTTAATGAGGTCATTCTGGACCACAGCCCCTAGAAGCATGAGTGCCCACTAGATCTGGAGGCTGGGCACAGTGAGCCCTGAAAGCCATGTGCACTTGGGAGACAGGCAGACGAAGACCCATACCTTCATGACATCCTCATTGGCTGACCTGCACTCCACATGTCCACCACAGAATCATCCTCTTGAACTCCCATGACTTTGACAGGGACCGAGATGGACTTTCCAGTGAGAATGGCTGTGTTCAAAACCTCTGTGTCCTGAAGGAGGGAAGAGGTGCAGGTCAGCGACCTTGGAACCCGGGGAGCTGGGTGAGGTTGGTCAGGGATGCAACTGCATTAGGTGGGAGTCGAGCCAGACCCTCTCCTGAAACCCAGCCTATCCAGGGAGCACTGAGCTGCTCCCTGACCTCCACCTCCTCCCACATGCTGCCCCACCTGCATCGGTCTCATGCCTGACACAAGATTCTCCCCAGTGTTCTCCAGGACTTGGCTTGAGGGTCCTTTGGGCAGTGACTGCCTATTCTTCTGGGCTTTGAAACACAGGGAGCTGATGTTTTGTTTCAAATGAATAAAGATAACAGCACAAAGAACAAAGGAGAACTAGTCACATCATAAACCTCTGCTCAGCTGAGCTGAGCACCATGGTCCCTCCCTAACCTCTCGGCACCCCAGAAATCCCCCCCCCCAAACCCTGATGACTCATGGGGGCTCATAGGTTCTGTCTTCATCATTCATCTTCATCTGCCAACTTTCTGCTGTAACTCTACCAACTCCCCTGCTCTCCCAACATCTATAACCTGGACAGCTGTGATGGCCCTGGGGTTCTCCCTGTGTCTCTCTTCACAGTGGTCAAGATCTCCAGCACAGACTATCTCTCTCCTAGATCACAACTCCTGGAGAGTGCCCTACCGTTCTTAAGATAGAGTCCCACTCACTGAGGCAGGCCACCTGGGCCTTGCCCACCTCCCCATCATTTTCCTATCCCCTTCTCTCTATTCTATGCAGAGTCTAGCCTCCTCAAAGTCTGGGGACTTCTGCCCCACATTACCTCTCATGCAGAGGTTCCTTGGTCTGCAAATAGGGATAAACATACCCCTACTCCATAGGGAGATTATGGATGTTTAATAGGCCATCTGTACCCATCTCAGGGCAGAAAGTACACTATGAGCACAGCCCTCCAGGCATTGGCATTACATTGATCTTAGAATGTTTGCTCAATGAGTGAGTTAAATAGCCACTGCAAGGCTCATACAGGCACCACAGAGGAGAAGCTACTTCTACACCAGGCTGGAGAGAAAGGCCAAGCAGAGAAGCCAACAACAGCAGCAAAACTCAGGTCAGCAGTGGAAGTCCACAGCACCGGCATTCAGCACTCAAACAGGCCATTACTCATTGCTCCTCTCCTCAGTCCCCACCTCAGCCCAGGCACTAGGTGGGTCCTACACTCAGTGTCCTCAGTCAGCCCCTCACTCTCCATTACAAACCAGGAGAAGGGCAAGAAAAGGAGCTGGCCTTGAATGAAAGCAACAACAGCCACTGAGACAGCTTCTAGGAGATTGGCGGTGTTCTTAATGGCTCGCATGCAATTAATCATCTATTCTGTTTCCTCAACAACCCTTCCAATATAGTATGAGCTTTATTTCTATTTTATATATGAATTGCTTTGCAGTGATATTAAGTCTGAAAATACTAGCTACTTTTCAAGAGAAAACATCAAATTTGTAAGGAACATATGGGAAAGGTGGCAGCCCAACCCAACAAGGTGGTAAGCCAAACTTCTTCTTTTCATATGTTTATTTTCCTGGTAGGATTTTTTTTTTTTGTGTGTGTGTGTGTAGGGTATTAAACCCAGGGGCATTTAACCACTGAATCACATCCATAGCCCTTTATTTTTATTTTTATTTGAGACAGTTTCACTAGATTGCCTAGAGTCTCACTAAATTACTGAAGCTGGCTTTGAGCCTATGATCCTCCTGCCTCAGCCTCCCGAGTTCACAGGGATTGCAGGTGTGCAGCACCATGTCCAGCGTAGAATGGGATAATGAGGAGATAATTTCAAAATAATGTTAATGAATTCAGCCTCTCTAAATTCCCAAAGTAGATCCCTATGTATCCTCGGCACACTGAAAGAGCAATTACCCCATTCAATACTACATTGAAACAATAAGCTGCTCACAGAAACTGCTAAACATCCACCATCATACCCAGAACAAATCTTTCCTGCTCCCATCTGTGGAAGCTCCAGGTTGAATGCCTAGATAGCATCTCACACTCCTCTGTGGAAGGCACTTCCATCACAAGGGGGCGACACCAAAGGCAAAGACAGAGTAAGGCCATCAGAAACCTCTCTTCTCCATAAAAATCACAAGGAAACTGGCAAACACTGTCAAAATCAACTTTTTGGGGGCTCTGGAGATGCACCAAACACTTGTACAATTGGGATAGCTTTTATACAAGAAATAGAAAAACAGATCCTGGTAAAAAATGGAGACATTTGTGGCATTTTAACTTGACCTAGGCCACTCACCCACTTTCCAGCTTCACAATGATTTTGAAATATGATACCAACTTTGCAGTCAAAACCAGCAGTGTGGGCACCATGGGAAAGAAAACCCCACTGTAGACCTTTTGCACCCTCATTCCCAAACCATCCATGGTCCAGAACTTGTCTGTGTGTTCCATGGAGGACACTACTTGTAAGGCTGTATGTGATCTGGCTCTGGGTTCCTCTTTTCTATAGAGATGTTTGTCAAAAGCAGCTCCAGGTGATTGTTTACCTTCATAGCTCTCTGAGGCAGTGGAGAGCATGTTCATCACAAATCTTAAAGGAAAAAGATGGGTAAGGACATGGCCACAGGTCTTTGGAAGAGTATGTCATGTTCCTGGGAATGCATAAGTATGGCCATGCTCGTCCATAGAACTGTGCACATGCCCAGAATGCGCCCACACCCAGGAAGGACCAGCGGACCCTGAGCTCTACCCCCGGATGACTCTGGCTCTTCAAATGCAAGAAATAAATGGGAAATCAAGTGCCAGGTGCCTAAGGAAATGCCATGGGCTGCCAGCAAGCTGACCTGTCAAATGGAACACTATTGAGTCATCAGACTGAACTGATATATACTACAATGTGGATCGGCCTTAAAAATATTGTGTTAAGTGACAGAAGCCCAGACACACATCTTATGACTCCAGGTATATGAAGTGTCCAGAATAGGCAGAAAGTGGATTAGTGGCTGTGAAAGGAGAGGAGGATAAGAGCGGAGGGGAGTCACTGGGCAGGTATGGTATTGTGTTAAAGGAATGATGTTAATGTTCTAGAATTACTACTGATGTTTGCATAACCTCATTCACAAACTAAAACCCACTGCATATTCTGAAAACTGAGGCAATACCTGTTCTGGGAACACAACACACTCATGCCTTACCTCAGGGTTGGTGATGAGTGCAGGGCTATGTATCAAGTGAACATGGCCACTATGACAGTCATGCCAATTGGAAAAGACCTGGCAGGATTGGGAACTTGTTCAGTAGAACAAGTACAGGCAGCCTTCTGAGCAGTGTGAGGTCTATCTGGCTGAGGTGGCTCCACTCACAGAAGAATCCTCAGACCTGGGCCCCAGCGGCCCTGAGTGCTCTGCACAGTCCTTCTTTCCCCCATCTTGTCACTCAGATGGCCAGGGTCTCTCAACAGCAGCTCTGTTAGCTTTCAGTCTCAATGGGCCAATGAAACTTGGAGAGGTCTCAGAGGTAGGAATGGAGTGAGGTTGCCCTGGCCCCAGGCACCTCCTTTCAGAAGGGAAGGTGGCAGCTATGGCTCTCATACTGGGAACCCAAAGCCCCATTGGATCAGGAGAACAGCCCACAGAGCACAAGAAGGGAACCCAGACCCCGTGCTCCAAGCCTTGGAGCCATGGACTTGCACAGTAACAGCTCCATTGCATCTCCAGCTCCACTAACAACAACAATAACAAGAGCTCCTACATTAGAAAGCCTCTGCTATGTGCTAGGCATTGGGATTTGGGTTTCATGTGGCACCCAACATAATTCTTGTAGTACATTAACAAGGTTAATTCTATATTTACTTTATCAAGAAGAAAAGAGCAACAAGGAGTCTCTGACCGAGGCCCTGTACTGCACAATAGTTCCACACAGGCTGCCTCACAGAGAGCCATGCCCGCCCAGGACACCTGCTCAAGGGTACTCATTGGAGCATGTGTCAATTACAGAAGGTGGAAACCTTCTGAACATCCACTCAACAGGGCACGGCTCAGCGGGCATGGTACATGCACACAGTATACAATAGTACACAGCAGAGAATTCGATGGACTGGATCCATGTATGAGTTAAGAAGAGCCCAAGTGCTTCAGCTTCCTCCTCTGCAAAACTGATGTTTTTTTCCCAGTGGTTTATAAGAATGACACTCAATAACAAGACTTGCCCATCAGCTCTAGGTAATGGTTGGCCTTCTCCAACCACTTTGTAGGTGTGACCAGATGAGGTGACCAGGTCACAGAAAATGAGTGGGCAAATGCATTCACTTTGAACCAGAGGATCGAAGAACACAAGTCCCTGTACCCTTCTTTCTCTGCAATACTTGTTGTAGCTGCTATGTCACTCTGGGTTCCAGAGTAAGGACAATGCAAAGCAAAGCCCTGGGCTGATCTATGTTGGATGTAGGGTGTGGGCAAGAATCAACCTCCATTGTTTTGAACCATTAGAATCTAGTAGTTGCAAGTAACTTTGGGGCATGTTATTTTGACTATACATTCTCAGAGCAAAGACAAAAATAACTGTAAACACATATTGAATTCTGGCTGGGTTGTTCTCCACATCAGTGAGGGTCAGCAGTGCCAAAGCTCCTTTAGTATCTAGGATTGAGCAAACAATGTATTGGATAATGAACACCAGGATTCTCACTGCTGGAAGAATGGGTTTCAAAATGGAGAGGACAAAGAGTCAGGGTGAGCCCTACAAACAGGTCCTGGCATGAGTGGCCAGCAGGAGCTCTGGGTGGGATGCCCATGTGTGCATGTATGGAGTGTGGCCACATGTGTGTGCACATGCATATGGCTTTCCCTCAGTTCTGTCCAGGAGGAGGGCACAAACCCAAAGGACAATACACCTTTATCATTCAGCACACTTAGAGCCCAGACTGCAGTTCTGAACACCACTCTCCAGAAAAGAAACCAGAAGCTTGGAGAAATAGCTGATTCACAGACTGAGGCAAGGAATGAGTGAAGTCATGAGCTGAAAACACCCAGAACCTAACAGCATGCTCAGAAAACATAGGAGACAGGTGAAGGTGCCACTGCAGAGTCGGGATGGTTCAGCATCATGGCAAATGAAGCTGGCAGGTGCCACCAATCTGAGTCCACACCAACATAAGAACACAACTGGAACAAAATCTGTGTCTTAGGGTGAAACTCCATCCAGTAAATGTGAAAGGAACTGTGGAAGGTGACCACCACCTTCCACAAGCACAATTTATTACAACAGCTGTTTCAGGCAGAATCATTCATGCATTTGACTAGTGATTGAAAGTGCAAGAAACAGGATATTTGCACAGTGGCAAAGGATCTGTGTGCATAAGATGTGTTCATTTCAAAGAGGAGAAACAGGAGCTGTATGGTGAGGACACTGCATACACCAGCCACTCCAGGCCATCAATGGCATTACTAGTGATAGGTAAACAGATCCTGTGCTCCTCAGAGAAGGAGAAGTGAGGCTGGTAAGGAACGAGGGTCGGGCCAGTCTGGACAGTGGCACTGCACAGAGTGACTGCTCTGTAGCCTCCAGTGCAACCTAATCTAAGGACAGAGACCTGGGAAACACTTACAGATCAAGGGGCACAGATGAAATGCATCACCCCGGACTTTGGAGGGGTGGTTGGTTGATTGGTTGCTACAGTGAACATTAGTTGGACAAGAAATAAGAATGAAGACCAGGGATGAGAAAATTCTTTGTGTCGATATTTATTTCTAAATTTTAAGGTTCTGGGGAAATTCATATGCAAGTTACTCTTGAATACTTCATTAAAATAATATTATGTGTTTATGTTGAGAGAGAGAATATTAATATTTGGAAATTTTAATGAATGCATTTGGGAAATGCATTTATTCAGACTCATATATACAATAAGAAAGAAAGAAAGAAAGAAAGGAAAAAAGAAAGAAAGAAAGAAAGAAAGAAAAAGAAAGAAAGAAAGAAAGAAAGAAAGAAAGAAAGAAAGAAAGAAAGAAAGAAAGAAAAAGAAAGAAAGAAAATACAACTGATGGGGCTGGGGGTGTAGCTCAGTTGGTAGAGTGCTTGCCTTGCATGCACAGGGCCCCAGGTTCAATCCCCAGCACCACCAAAAAAAAAAAAAAAAAGAAAAAAAGAATTAATTAAAGATGAACTGGTGAACAAATGTATAATAATACAGTGTATAAGTACCTAACAAACAATTAATGAATTATGACAATTAGTTTCTCTTAAACCCTTAGATAAGTGATAGGCACTGACCAAGTAATTTACATGCATTATCTGTTCATAATGATGCATATTTGTAACACACAGAATGATCCATATCAATACCTGATAAAGCACCAAAACCCATTCCTGGGACCTTCTAAGTGCCTGATATATTTTAACAGGTCTTATTAACAACTTATTTCATCCTCAAACATTGCTTTTGAAGGGTTACCATTCGTACCAATTTGACCAATGATGAACTAAAGCTGAAAATCACTCAAAGATTTGGCCAGATTTACACTTCTGCTAAGCAGGAAAAGTGCCCAGGCAATCTGCCACAGAAGCCACCACCTGGCCTCCCTGCAAGTTGGCTTAGCTCTTTGCCTATGCAATGAACCTTGCCAACCCACTCCTTTGTCTAACTTAGAAGAAAGCTTGAAGGATCAAAGGTAGATTTATAGAGACTTTAAATTTTAAAACCTCTAAAAGATGTTAAATGCATGTGAACCTTGATTTTTAGTAGGCACAGTCATGTGTCCCCAGGGACCCATTCCATGGCCTTATGTGGCTTCTGTATGCACCCCCCAGTTCCTCCCTCAGCCTGTGGTTCTGGACCATAGCCCTGATATATGGCCACCTACACACCAAGGTCCCTGACCCAAGAACACTGGCCTTTAAGTAGGAATCTAACCTGACCACATTCTGATTGCAGACACTAGACTGTTCATTTGACAGCTGCAAGGTGGATGAGAACTTCACCCAGAAGGCTTCAAATTAAATAAGGGGTTTCAGTTCCACTGTTATGCATTATGTAACTCTGAAACCAGTTCTTCTCCCCTCCCCAATATACCCAAGGGATATTTTTAGATTCAAATAATTTATTATCTACAATGCAGTAAGAGATTTTAAAATTCAGCTCTTTATGAGTTCTTGAATAACACAAATGGTATTCCAAATATACCAGCATGCACACAGGGTCATGAGGAGCTCTTACCCTGTCCTAGGCCCCAGCCAGCAGCTGTGGAGGGAAGGCCAAGCTGTAATAGGGGCCCCAAGCTCCCTCACCAGAGTCCAGAGTGGGTGTTTCTAGTACAGTAGCTAAGAGTGGAGGGCATGAGTCTTCCTAGCTGGTGTGAGAAGAGGTCACTAGCAGGGAAGCTGCTAGTACATCACAAATAGGCTAGTCCCTGCAGCCTCTGGCAGGGGTGTGCAAGGGGTGGGCCCTGGACCCTTTAAAGCCACAACTCTAAACTACAGCAGTAAGCACCATGCTTTGTCTTCCCACTGCCTCCCACACTGCCCGAGGTAGAACAAGATGCCAAATGCTGAATGTTGGTAAAGCTGCCCAAAGTGACATGGGAACCATCCATTGGAAACACCCTTCATCCTCACCCCCATCACCTTAGGAATGGTGACAAGGTTCCAAGTCACCACTTTTTTTTATACAAAATGGACTTGTCCCTGGTCACCATTGATTGGTCCAGATATGACCAATAAACCTCTTTCTTTAAAACATTTAGAATGGGGATGAAGAGATCTCAGCCTCTGCCTAACTGCTTTCCAGAAAGGAAGACATTAACTAAAATGCAGTTCCTGGGCATTTTCTGCCAGCAGAGCTGCAAAGGAGGGAGGTAGAGAGTTTGATGAAACACTGGCAGGGAGTAGGCTTCCTACAGAGCTCCAGGGAAGGTCAGCACTTTGCAGCTTTCAGATTCCAGGATTCCAGGACACATCATGTGCTTGTCAAGAATTCACCTGCAGAGCAGCTTCCACTGGTCCTCACTGGTTTCTGCTGCTCACCAGAGTCATCTTACCCCAAGAGCTCAACCATGCCAGTGTCCTTTGATCCCTGAGTCCTGGGGGGAGACAAGGAACTGCACCCCAAAGCTCCAAGTTTTCAAAATAATTCCAAAGTCATGGCTCAGTTTCTCAAATGCTTGCTTCACTTTGCCAGCTAGAGATGGACACTGGATCCTGCACCCTTCCCTGGAGGACCCCACACCTGTGGCAGGTCAACACAGAGGGCCCTCCATTTACAGTCAGGGGATCTGTCTTCTGCTGCAGACTTCCTAGGTGACCCCGAGACAGCAATCATCTCTTCTGTAAAGTGGGCAGTAACATCCAACCTGAGCCAAAGAGGAAGAGCAGAGGCTCCCACAGGCATAGATAACAAAGCTAGACAGAGACAGCGAAGGTAACACAGCACCCAGAGAGAACCACAAGGCCACAGAGAGAGAGACTGCCACAGAGACAAGGCGAAGGAGGCATAGAGGTGCAGGATGCACAGAGCACCTGCTTTGGCCTTGCTCCTGGCTTGCTTCCTCCTCCATTCCATGTCAGTGACCCTGCTCACCACACACCATGGCTGCAACACTGAACAGCAGCCACCTGTGTGTTCTCTACTTGTCCTCTATTAGCACACCTCTAACTACAGCATAACCTGTTGACTGTTCTTCTCTTGTCTGAAAAAACTCTCATCCACTTTGAGCTAAATCAAAATTTAAAACTACTTCCAGTTGCCACATAGCTACCAAGCAAATGACATCTGTTCAATTTAAACCTAAAATGTGGTCTGAGGGCAATGGTGAGGAAACACTTAGCTCTCCTGAAACACTGGCTTGCAATGATACCTTTATTTAAAAATGAATAAACCCCCTGTATAGTTGCAGTGAACTGGCTGGGGCTTGGTGAAAGCAGGGAGCAGTGGGAGCCCTGGAAGGAGGCTCCACTGATTGTCAACACTTCATTCAGGCCCCTGGGTGGATGGGTGGATGGATGAATGGGTAGATGGGTGGATGGATAGATGGATGGATGGGTGAATGGATGGAAGGAAGAATGGACAAATGAATGGGTGGATGGATCAATAGTTTGGAAAGGGAAGAGAGGGGAGGTGAGAAAGGTGGAAGAGTAGAGCAAGAGGGAAATGAGAAGGGAGAAATGGAGAGAAAGGAAGAGGAAAGGGAGACAATAGAAAAGGAGGTGTGGTCCTAAAGAAAGAGAGGAAGAAAAAACAGAAACAAAGAGACAGATATAAAGAGAAAGAGCAGTGGAGTGTGATAAAGTGAGAAAGGACAAAGGGACCTGTACAAACTGGAGGGGGCAAATCCAGAGAGCTAGCAGAACTGCCAAGGTAGGCAGAACAACTGGGTTTGCATGCATGCAGAAAGAAAGAGGCATCAAGGAAGAGCCAAGAAGGAGACTTGGACTTTGCAAGCCAGAAGCCTTCTGATCTAGAAAAGCCAAGGGGCCTGTGTACCCAGTGGTGCCCAGATTTCCCAGGTCAGCCCATTGACTGCTGCATCCTGCAACAATTAGGCTGAAGTGACTGAGCTGGGACCAGTGTGGAGCAGCTCCTGACAGAGCAGGGACACAGGGCAGAGTGCCCCTCAGCCAGGGAAGTCCAGCAAGGACTTTATACCAGTGTCCACTGATGTATCCTGGTGGGAAGCACCTTATCTAAAAAGCTAGTTGTTGAGCAAACACTCAAGGTGCTGCCAGGCACACAAGTGAAAATGATAAGGAAAAAGCACACATAAGCACACCTAGGACTGTGGGCACCACTTATGCCTCATAGGTTTTATTAACATAATTCTGAGAACAAGTCTGTGAGGAGGAAGTCAGAGCTCCAATTTTACCGATGAGAGGCACAAAATTTTACACAAAGGCACAAAAATCTCAGCCAAGTTCAAAACACTGAGTGCTGCACTTGCTACCAATGCCCAGAGCCCAGGGCCTCCTCACCCCTGTGCAGTTCTTCTTATTAGGAAGAACAAACATCAATACCTGAAAAGCTTTAAGACACTGAGCCAGGAGGGATGTGAGTCTTTTCACCCCATTAACCTTCAGAGATGGTCTTTCTCAACTAATCCCAGCTCTCCATTATTTCTTCATATCACTACTTTAGGTTAATCAGTAATCATGTCAAAATCTTTCTGTAAGCAGGAGGAGAAAGGAGTATTTCCATTTTCTTTTTTATGAAAGTCTATATTTAACAGATTTTCACAATGAGAAAAAAAATATTTTGAAAACAAATTATTTGCCTGCTTCAATTTCTCATGGTTTGAGTAGAGGAACAGAAAAGAGGTTTCACTCTGTGCTAGGCACGGAGTGGTGGTCAGAGAGAAGGAAACTTGTTGGTGACATGAAGCCCTGGATTGGCATCTGTCCCTGTGACCTCTGACCTGCCTCTGAGATGCTTCTCCAAGTCCCCAAGCACTGCTGGCGCACTGAGTCACGGGCAGGGGCTGTTGCTTGAACTAAGTGGGAAAAATCAACAGGAAGAACTCACAGTGACCAATGTAGTCCCACAACCCCACACCTAGGGAAGAGGCCCAATAACACACAGTAACATGGCTTCCCTGGGGACTCTGAGCCCACCTCAAGTCAGGAGCAACCAGCTAAGCCATCTAGAGCTTCAGGAAGACACCATGAGTGACTCCCACTGGGCATCCTGAAAACCCTAGATGCCATCAAGGAAAACAGTCTTGTGTTCACTGGAAAGGGGGCCTGAGGTGTCCAGGGGAACTCACTAAACTGATAGATTGATAAGGAGGGTTGGTGAAGGGACAACTAATATCACTTTAAGGTCACACTAATATGTATGTAAGTGCATAAGGATGCCTGGTAACATGTCAGCATGCAGCCTGGGGTAAAACACACCTGCACTCTCATCAGGAAATGCCTAAATAAGAATTACTAACCAATAAAAGGTGGGTGACAACTTCTTTTTTTAAGATTTTAAGTAGTACAAATATTATAAATGGAAAGACCTGGGCCACCCCTGGGGCAGAGAAGAGTCACCAGGGCCAAGGGCACCGTCCCTGCTCAGGCTGAGGTCCATTCCTCACAGGAGGTGTGGCTGGGCCCCCTGGATGCTGCAGAATGTGAGCAGATCAGGTCCCTGGACAGTAAGCACCAAGGAACTTTGTGTACTGCTGGGAGCTGTGTGGGAGAGAATGAAGGAAATGAGAGGAGAAGCCTATGCCCTCCATGCGGTGTCCTGTCCCACAGTGGCCTCTGCTAGAAGATCTCAAGCACCTACCTCTACTCCTGCAGGCACCAGCACAACTGCCTCTTTCCTGGGGGGGTGGTCCCTGTTCTCCACTCCTCTCCTTCTGTGGGCACCAGAACAACTTCCTCCTACTCATGACGTCCTGGAGTAACAGCTTCTCACAGAGCCGCTGGACTCACATGGCAGGATCTGAGGGACCTGGTTCCTGGGACCTTGGAGAGTGGGTGGATGGCAGAGCTGGGGCAAATCACTAAGAACTCTGAGCTTCCTTAGCAGCAGACATGAGCTGATGGACACCTGTGGCTGCCCCACATTCTGCCTGTTAACAAGCAAGCATGATCTAACACCATGGTGACAAACAACACATCACAACAGCCCCAGAGTCAGCTCTGTGAAATGACACTCTACAAAACTGTAGTGGATGTCAAGTGCTCAGAAACCTTCTTGGGGGAATCTATTCCTACTGCCTGAAGGACACTTTGAAGGGGGCCTCTGATGGCAAAAATGCAGCTGATTATCAATACTTCTATTTCTAATTCATGATGCAATCCAGAACCCCCAAGTGATTTCCTCACAGGGTGACACGAGAAACCATCTCAGGGGCTCCTGTCTGAAAGTGACCCCTGGACCTCTCCATCTCAACAGTCCCCCCTTCTCCCAGGTGGGAGCCATTATATCCTGCTTGAACCTTTGCCATGGCCTCCAACCTACCAACCCTCAACCCTCTGCCACACAGTGGCCAGCCATCTCACGACCACTGCTCAGCATTAATCATACCCTGTCACTCTAGTGCTAAAGCCTTCCAATACTTCTCACACTTCACAGAAAAAGAGTCAAGCTCTTTCTCTGGCCCTACACAACTGCAGACACCTCAGACCCCATCTTTGCCACTCCCCTGGCCGCTGCGACCCGACTCCTCTAGTCTCCTGTTCACTCTCAAGCACCCCAGGCCCTCCCTACCTCTCAGCTCTCACACATATGTCATGCCACAGGAACCCCCTCCTCATTGCTCAGTGCTTACCTTGGAAGGCACCTCCTCAGGAGCAGATTTTTCAAACTGAAAGCCATGGTCTATTAGTTGGTTAGAAAATAACCTGAGAGATATAATAAGCAATTTTTTTTCATATAAAAAATTTCTAGTGATCATCATGGTGTGCTTCCCTGGGGAGAGTTTCACTTCATAGTACAAAGAAAAAAGCTGAAGCACCATCAAGATTTTCAGCACATTCCTGGACCTGGTTACCATTGCACCATCTTGCTCCAGGTGCTCCTCAGGATGGCACAAGCCGCAACTGACCTCCTGTCCATGTCTCAGGAATGGTGCTTCCCCAAAGGACATTCAGGCTAAAGAAGAGAATCTCTGCTGAGCAGGCCACCTCTGTGGAGAGCCACACTGGTGTGTTTCTGGTGGGACATGGGTGAGCTTGCCCATCCTGACTCTCTGGCCTCTTCAAGTCCTAAGTGGTCTCAGCCCTGTTTCCTGCAGTAGGCATCAGAGAGTCTGCAGCTGCAAACCAAGAAGCTCTCCACAAGGCACATCCTTAACTAGCCTAGGGGCAGTGAGCTGCAGGATAGGCTCTGATGCTGTGCACAACCCTTAACCATGGCATGAGCCTCAGGTGGAGTCCTTGGCACACTTGGCAGCCTCAGGCTCACCTCACACCACTAGTATGAAGGCTTCCCTGATCATGATTCCCACAGTCCTGAAGGCCATGGTTACTCTGTATGGAAAATTGCCCACTCCCATCTAAGCCATGCTGGAGTTGACAGCCCCTGGGGCTTTAGATGTCTGACCCTTGGAGCTGACCAACTCAAACCTGGGCTCAGTTCTAAACATCCAGCACCTTGGCTTCAATTTCTATTCTTTCCTGAAAAGACAAGGCTGTGGCTGGACAGTCAGAGCTTCCTGTACTATTCTCACTCCTGGCAACACAGATGAGAGTGTGACTCATGCTGTTGGCCTTGAATGAGCCACACCTCCTGCTCCCAGCACTCTGTGACCTAGCCTGCACCATGGTGCCCACATCTTCCTTCACTTTATTAAGTCTTTTCTGTAGTTATTTGAACACCAAAACCAGTTAGTTTTCCATGGACTGTGAAGTCACATCCTATGGGTACACTATGTAGAGGGCTGTTTCAATGAGAATCTATCTGACACTGCACAGTGATGGTGTGGGTGGGTCAGAACTAGGAGGCCAGGTTCCAATCCTGGCTCTATATGATGAGTCCTTGGCTCTGGACAACTGTCTTAACCCTCTGAAGGCCAGGGTTTTTTATCAGAAAAAATATCTGCAGAGGACCTTCTAAGATCAACTGCTCTTCCTGGCACCAGCAGAGAACAAAACACCAGGAGGTGATGGTTATGAAGAAGATAAAGTGAGAAAGTAGAAGGAGTGTGCCAGGGGCTGCTCTACCCAAGTGCCCAGGGGCATGTTCTCTTCACAGAAGCAGAGAGTGGGTCTAATGAAAGACCCCACTGAAGTGCACACCTCTGGAGGAAGACAGGACTAGCCACATGGAAGAGGAGGTGCAAAGGCCCTGAGGCAAGACCACACACAGCACCTCTGAAGACACAGCAAGGAAAGAAGTATGGCTGGAGTGTAGAATCAAGGACAATTATGTAGGGCCATTATGCTGTCTCTCCCAAGGACAAGAAAACCTTCCCTCTATATTTCAAAAATGAGAAGCAAATAACAATATTGGAAGCTACAAATCTTCGTAAGAATGCAAAGTGATGTTATCATATCACTTTTGTGTCTAGTCCATTCTTACTTGAGATCAGAGCCTCCTGGAAAGCCAGGTGTGTGCTGTGCTAAGACCTGGCCAAGCCAAGGTAAGAGAGCAAGGCACAAAGTTCAACTGAGTGCAGAAATGGAGTATCAAGCAATTGACCCTTTCAGTTCCCAAACTACTAAGAACTGCCACTCCTTATGTGTGTCAGGCATGGCTGCAAAAGTATTTGAAATGCTAGGGCAACTTGGAGAAGGACAAAAACTTAAGAGAGAAAACTTTCAGAACCTCTGCTTCCAGCTAGATGGAGCAACAGAGCTGGGTCCATCCTCTTGCCTGAGTCAACCCAAGTAAAGGGCAAAATACATAAAATAAAACCTGAATATGCCTTAACCAGGCAATAAGGCAGTGCTGCCAGAGTTCAGCAAACCCTCAAGATGAGCCCTGTGTCTGCCTCTGGAGAGCAACTTAGGCAGAACCTGGTGGAGCCTCTGGGCTGAAGACATGCAGCTCAGGTCCAAGGAGACCTGGGCAGCCAGGGTGTTCAGGGCAGAGTGATGAAGAAGCAAGAGCTGCAGGGAGAAGCCCAGCATTCTGTGGATGGCTGACCTATGATCTCAGCAGGGTGCTGACCAGCCACTCGAAAGCCACTTGAGGCCAGGAAAGAGCCACCCAAAGGAACCAAAGGGAGCAGCCTTCAGAGCCAGTGCAGCATCAGGAACAATGCCTGTGCCTGGAAGCCATCCTGGGAATAGGGACACTGGCCACAGCGATGGAAGAGTCTGCTTCCACTAGGGGGAGCAGCTGGCCCTGAGCTAGATGCCACACTGTCCCTTCAAGCAAGAAAGAGGCAGATCAACCGCATTCCTACATCAACAAGGAACACAGAAAACCAAAATCCAAGATGCAATATCACTTGTATTCACTACAAAGAAACTGAAAGAAAGGAAAAAATTGTACATTGGATGCTATAAAAATCAGGAACATTTGCTTTTTCAAAGACCCAGTCAGGAAAATGAAAAGACACACTAGTGATGGGGAGAAAATATTTGAGAATCTCATATCCAATCTCATTTATTTAGAATTTACAAACAACTTCAAAACTCAACTGCAACAAACAAACAACAACAAAAACAACAACAACAACAAAAATCCAATTAGAAAATGGGAAAGTGCCATGAGAAGACATTTCACTGAAAATTACATGCTGGTGGAAAACAGCTCGAGAAAAGACATTGACCCTTAGCCTTGAAGATGTTTAAGTTAAAGCCATGATGATACATCACCACACACATACTGGAAGGCCTAAAGTAAAAATTACTGGCACCACCAAATGTCACTGAGGAGGAGGACAATCCTCAGTGCTCCTACACTGTTGGTGGGAAGGTAGGTTGTACCGTCACCCTGAAAAACAGCTTCTTTTCACAGAGAACAAGCACTTAGATTTTGGTGATGGTTTCACACAGGTGTACCTATGTCCAAACTTGGCAGAGTGCATGCACTAACTATGCATGGGAGGCTGGAGTTGTAGCTCATTGGTAGAGGGCTTGCCTAGCACCTGTGAAGCACTGGGCTAAATCCACATAAAAGTAAATAAAATAAAGGTATTGTGTCCATCTACAACTAAAAATAAAAAATAAAAAAAACAAAAAAAAAAAAACTAAGTATGTATGGGCTTTGTACGTCAATCATGCCTCAATAAAGTGGGATGAAAATTTTTAATTTTTTAAATGGCTATTACTTACTAAGTTGATAGGAATTCTTATCTTCTGCTTCAAGAATATAATCTATCTGGGTGCAATGGTGCATGTGTGTAATCCCAACAATTTGGGATGATAAGGCAGGAGGATCAAAAGTTCAAAGCCAGCCTCAGCAACTTAGGGAGGCTCTGTCTCAAAGTAAAAAATAAAAATAAAATGGAGTGGGTATGTATGTGGCTTAATGGTTAAGAATCCCTGGTACCCCCTGCAAAAAAAAAATACTGTCTAAATAAACTCTCTAATACACCCCCCCCCACACACACACACACACCAATTTAACATGAATTTGCCTCTAACCCAGAAATTTCTCTCTTGGACATTCATCCTAGAGAACTGAAATTCTATGTTTGCAAAAGAGCACACACACAAATGCTCACAGCACCCTTGTTCCTCCCAGTCATAAATTGCAACCCAGCTGTTCTTTGAAGGAGAAGGGCTGAGCAGCTAGGGTCCAGCCCATCATGGAGCACCACATAGCAGTGAAGGGAAAGGCCACCACCTGCAGAACAACTTGTCTGGGTTTCCAGAGAATTATGCTGAGAAAAACAAGCTAATCCCAAAATGTTACCCTCCAGATGATTCTGTTTACAGCACACTCTTCAAATGACAAAATCACAGATATGGAGGATGGATTAGTTGTCGTGTGGGTCAGGGAGGTAGGGCCAGTGGAGGTGAGCAGCTGAGGCCAAAATGGACAGCACAGCAGTGACAGAACAGTGCTGTGTGTGATCACTGGGGTTACACAAATAGGCACAAATAATAAAATGAGGAGGAGGAAACATGCAGGAGCATGAGCGAGACCAGGCAAGGCCAAACTGGTGAGGGGCTTCCTGGGTGAAAGGGTGATTCTATGCGAAGCAACAAGCTTCATCACAGGAGGACATGGAGCTGGCTGTACTATTTGTTGTGACTCCACCTGAAAACACAAGAATCCACAATCAAACGCTGAACTTAAAAATTTGGAAGGGGAAAGGCTCGCAGGTGAATCTGCCATCCACGTGAGGAATGCCCTTGATGAAACATCAGCAGATCCAATACTGGAGAAAAGAGGAATACCCCAGGTCAACACAGAGAGAAGGGGCATTTCAAAACATGAGGAGCACATCAGCCAGTCAAGGGCTACCCAAGTGACCCAACATCTAGGCAACTAGTCTCCAAAGATAGGTGAGGACAGAGAGCAGAAAGGTTTGGCATTGAAGTGTCCCCAGATGTGATGAGAGCAATGAAGCCCAAATCCAAAGAGTCAACAAATCCCAATGGAAGAACAATGAAACAGATGCAAGAAACACCACAGTGGGTTGCAGGAAGACAGTGTAGAGAGGAAACCTTGAAATCACCCAGGGTCCATCTAACTTTCAGCAGTACCAGAAACCAGTAAGGAGCCAGCTTCCCACCAGAAACAGGCAGGTAAGTGGGTCATCCAGCATCTCCCAGCTGCAGGCCAAATGGCACCTCAGGGACCTCTATAGCCAGTGGAGGGGTCTCTTCACCATGTAAAGGAAAAGCAGACACTGAGAGAGTCATGAAAGCCGATCAAAACGGGACCAGCAGATTTCCAACATAGGCATGTTACAGGAACGCACTGGTCAGGGAGAGATGAGCCAGGTGCAAACTGGTCTGCACAACACAACACAGAAGAAAGACAGAGGTGTCAATCTGGGGAATAAATGAGAGCTCTGTAGAGTTATTATTATTCACTATTCAAAGGAGTGTCCAATGTTTACACAAAAATAATAACAATGCGGGATGCTTGTGACACAGCCAAAGGTGCAGTGGTGAAGCTTCAGCCCAGGTACCAAGAGGGGAGCAGCTTTGGAGACTACTGCAGCATTGTCACATGGGACCAGGTGGCAGGCAGTGCTCAAAGGCAGATCATGGCAAGCTAAAGGCTCATGATAAACCCTAAAGCTACTGCAGAGTAAGAAAAGAAAGCTATAGCTATCATATTAATAAAAGTGACAAAACAGAACAATAAAAAAAGGTGATTCATCCAAAAGAAGGCATAAAAGAGAAAAGGAGACTAGATGACAGATGGGACAGGTAAAAGTAGACAGAAAGGGCACATCTTAACCCAGCCACACACACAACAGTGGGCCTGGGAACAGCCTGAGCACTTCGAGAGTAACATCAGAAAACAAAACACTTACTGATGCCCATGACAACTCTACCAAGACACAGAGAGGTGAAAAACACAAGGGACGTCTCTGCATCTACCTGATGCTGCATCAGTCAAACACACTGCAGTGGCTATGCCAACATCAGAAAAAGGGGACTTCATAGCATATGACACCACCATGAGCAAATAGGTCCATGTCATAAAGGTGAAAGGGTCGACTCTCAAGAGACCTAACAATCCCAAATGCGAACACCTAACAACACCTTCAGAATACATGAAGTGACCACAGCCAGAGCTACCATGGAAAAAAGCCAGCTCCCCAGTGGTGGGAGGGCAACCTCTCTCTCAGTCATTCACACAACAGGTGGCAAGAAGTCAGGGGACTTGAACCCTTAGTGGCCCTGTGGAACACCCCACCCAGCAGCAGAACACCCTCCAAGAGCACAGAGAATCAGCAAGACAAATCCCCCTTCCACCACAAAGCAGGTCTAGGCAGAGTGAAAGGACTCAAGTCCTTATGGTGTGTTCTCTGATCACACAGGAATAAATACCAGAAATCATAGTGGGGTCTATGTGGAAAAATCCCCCAAACACTGGAAAGTACCTAACACCTTTTTGAACACCATGGACCAATGAAAAGGGTCAAAATCAAAGTTAGAGAATACTGTGAATCGAATAAAGATGAAAATATGGTGTACGAGAATGTGAGGGAATGTACAGCACTAGCTCTAGATAGAACCAGGTCTAATCTATGACCTCAGCTTCCACCTAATTGTCTACCAGAAAATGAGCCAATTAAATCCAAAGTAAGCAGATGAAAGAAATATTAGATAAGATATCAATGCAATGTAAAAAAAAGGTAAGTAGTAAAAATCTATGAAATTAAAATCTGATTTTTTGAGATGATCATTAAAATTGATAAAGCAATAGCCACAATAATCAGGAGTGAAGGAGATGGCCAAAATGGTGAATGCTAGGAATGAGAGAGGATGTCACTGCATGTTGGAGACATATGAAGATGTCATTATGTCATGAGGGACCCTGGGGGCAGACCCCTTTGTGCAGAAGAATGGAGAAGGGTGGAGCCTGTGAAGAGGGTGTGTAGGCTGCCAGGCACAGGTGTGACCATATCACTTTGGAGAGTGCTAATTCTGTGAAGGAGACACAGGCAGAAGTCATGGGGGGGCGGCAGCTGGGGACAGCACTGCCATGCAGAGGGGAATTCATCTGACCTGACACCTGAGTGAGGGGATCTGGTGTCCCAGTGAGGTGAGGGTAAGATGTGCCCCTCCCAGGAAAGAGGCCAGTGTGGCTGGAATGTGTCTGAAGGGGACAATAAAGGAGGGCAGAAGATAATGGGGAGCATGCAGCAGCCTAGGAAACCTGGGCCACTGGTTGATTCCAAAGGCAGCAGGGTGCATGGAACCTGTCATGAGCTAGAAGTACTGCCTGGTGGGCAGGCAGAGGGACCAGAGAGGCAGCTCCAAGCATGAGTGGAGCCGGGAGGCCAGTCAGAGGCTATGGTCACCTTCCTAAGGGGACAAGAGGTGACTGCATGCGTGCTGGAGGCAGACAGGGTGCAGCAATGGGGTTCTGGGCGTATTTTGGAGGTTAGAGCTTCCAGGAGTTGCTGTCGGCCTAGAGACACCAGATGGCCATGCAGAGGCCACAAGGCAATTCCTAGATTTTTATTCCCAGCCACTGGGATGAAGGTGGAACCCTTTGCTAATAGAGGAGGGACTGACATGAAGATTCTCTCTGTCCACATGATGAGCATGACTCTAAGAACCTCTGAACTCTGGAATCACCAAAAGCTGGGTACACCCTTCCCAGAGCAGTTTCCAAGCCAAATGCCACAGGCAGAGTTAACTTAACTCCATGCATTACCAGTGACAACCTCTGAGCTGGGACACCATCAGAATGGAGACACCAGCCATGGATTCAGAGCAGAAAGCCTAATCCACTGGCAGTGGAATAAGAGTAAATTCCTGGTGCAAACATAAGTGACCTCCATCCCCGTGAACAGCAGCTCACTTGAGCCGCACTTGCTGGTCTGCCTCTAAGGAAGCACTATGACCTCCCTGTGTGAACACAGGGATGATCACCCAAAAGAAGCTGTGGCTGGGCACAGGAGACCCTCCCAAGGCTGTTCCTTGTCACAGGCAAGGGGAAGGTGGGCTCTTGGGTCAGTTCAGCCCCTATCTGACTAGGGGTCATAAGCAAGTTCTCCCTGAACCAAGGTAAAGCCATCTCACAGGCCTCAATTTTCTTCAGAGGTTACCATAACTAGATGATCTCCAAAGTCTCATTCCAATCAAATGCAGTCTGGAATGTTCTATATTGAAACACAGCTGGCCAAAACTGGAATACAATCTCCAGAGTCCACAAGAGCCATATGTGCATATGTGTGACATGGGACAGGCTGGGGACCAGACAGCAGTCAAGCCTATGCACATATTGTCACCCACTTAGAAGATGGACACAGAGGCTCAAGGACAACCAGACACTTGCCTACGTCATAGCCAGGAAGTGGGATCAGGAACTGGGACCCACATCAGCTAGACTCCTGCTCCTCCTGCCTCACCTTCCCCATCTGCTCCCACCACTGTGCTTTCAGAAAATAAACAGCATCTTTATTGGGATTTTTTAAATGTATAAACACCTTTTGAAAGGTATTACATGTTCTTGCTTTAAAAAAAAATAAGTCCCATCTTGGTAATACTGTATTTCTCAAGCTGGGTTTTGAGGAATGTGCGTTCACACCACAGTGGTTCTCCCAGGATAATCCCCCACCTCACGTCCTTATCTTATTGAGAGTTGCAAAGCCCCTTTGTCCAGGTACACCAACACCCACAGGTGCTGGGGATCAGGGAGTGGTCATCTTTTGGGGCCATCACTCTGCTCACCAGTGGACATGTGGTTTTACCCTTGGTGAGGTGTAGTTATTCCAGATGATTCCTTAGGTGGACAACCTGTCCCTGGACAATGGTGGTGAGGATGAAGAAGGAGCACCAACTGGGCTTCCAAGTGCCAGGTGACCATCCAGCACTGGCACACCTGACCCATTATATCCTCTCTGGGTTGCGCAAGGCAGGAACCTTCGGGGTCCATACTACAGATGAGACACATGGCCTGATATCAGAGACGTTTTGGTGCAGCAGCTGGATTCTCATTTGGGCTATGAGGAAGCAGAGTCTGTCTCACCCATGCTGGATCAAGGGGACAGCCCACCTGGACATAGCTGTCCACTGGTCACAACAGTGGGGTCCAGATGGAAGGACTCAGCCAGAGACCCCGAGTGGGACACTGTGGTGCACTCTCCCAGATCCTAACAGAGATGCCTTGGCATGAGGGTGGAAGAGGCAAGAAAATCTGCACCTGGGCAAATAAGGAAGCTCAACAGAGGCAGGTCTACCGGGCTCAGGGCAGTCATGGTGGAAAGAAAAGAAAGTAGATGGATCTCCATAAAAATCCACATTTCTAGTTTCCTTCAGAGAAAGAAAAATCCAAACAGCTGCCACAGGGAGCCCAGGATCTTCCAAGGCAGCTGCTGTCCCGCGTGGATGGCGAGGGCTTCAACCACGCAGCCCAGGCCACCAACTCCTGGTGCCCCATCAGCCACTCAGCCACGCCTGGCTCCTGTGTGCTTTTAAGTCACAACTGTGTAACACAAAATATTTCATTCTAAACACTAATGCAAAGCAGTATAGATTGCTCCAAAGGTGCCCAAAAGTTACCATGGCAACATTCTCTACGAAATAAGTGTGAGGCATCAAGAAATTCACTATTTCTGGTTTATTTCATTTAAAAGAAAAACAAAAGTCCATACCAACACTCATTTATAAATCTGAGCAACCACATTATTCACAAGAGCCACCATATTGGATAGTGCAGATGCTACACTACAATTAAATGGCACATCTTACAGAGTGGACACAGCTGTCATGGTATTAGTGATGTTAGTAACAGTAACAAAGTAATGGCTCCAATCACTAACCTGTTTTTCCCATAAAATCATCTGCCTAATCATGGTGAGGTGTTTTAAAACCAGTATATTGTGGTGGTTGATGGTTTTTGAAATACATGGATCTCATATTAGATTTCTTGCCTCCTCTTAAGTAGAAATGAATAGGGCACTTGACATCTCTTTAAATCCTAGCATGTAGAGCAGGAGCTCACAGCTACAAGGTGTAATGTCCATGCCCATCTCTGTCCAGCCAGCGTTCTCTGCACAGCGTTGACTTAGATGAGCTATTTGGAACAGGAGTCATACTGGGCATGCGGGGATTTTGATTTATCCATATGTTGCTTAAAATTTTTATAATGAGCACCAATCATTAGAAATAAAAATAGTAAAGACTTTTGAGGGGAAAAGTCCACTGGGCGTCCATCTAGCCATGGGGTCTGCAGTGGTGTGGAGAAGGGAAGTGGTGCCTTTTCTACCTGTCAGGTGCCAGGTGCTAGCTGGGCCAGGTGGGTGCCAGAAGGCAGCCTTTTGCTCACTCTCAGGGAGACTAGGCAAAGCCAGTCTGCCTGAGGTGTTCTGGAGCCCTCTAGGAGTGGGGAGAAGGGCACACCTGTGGCCACAACATGATCTTTCAGCGCCATCTAGTGGTTACATTAGAAATAGTCACCCATAATTCCCTCCTGGGAAAAGAAAAATCAAGCAGAAAAAAAAAAATCTTCTTGAATACTGAAATTTAGAAATTTGTTCTCTGGGCTCTGTCATAAGCCAGGCAAGCATGAGGCATGAGGGCACTTGCTGTGTGCTTCGAAGCTGGTAGACCAGGGAAAGGGCAGGGCCATCATAGATGTAGAAATCAATCAAAGTATAGGAACAAAATAAATGAATGTTTGCACAATATAGGAAGATTTCTAAACCTCAATGTGGAAAGCAAGAAGGCAAAGTTAGTTACGAATGCATGTTTTGTATGTATATGGAGGTGTATGTGTGTGTGTACATGTACACACATACACCAGCACACATTGCTCTTGTACTTTGGTGGTGTTAAAATAAATCTTTGAAATAATCAAATTCATATAGACAGGAAGTAGAACGGTGGTTACTGGGATGAGGTACAGGGATAATTGGTAATATAATATTGAATGAGGACAGGGTGAATTCATGAATAGAAAAGTCCTGGTGATGGTCAAATGATTGTGATGGCTGTATCATAATGGGATTCTCTTTGGTGCCATAGAACAATACTCCTTTTTAAAAAGTTAACATGTTAATTGTCTCATATCATGAACATGTACAACTACAGCTGTGTTAACTTTTTTTTAAAGCACCATCTATATTCTTTTCTTAATGTTTTTTTTTTTTCTTAGTTGTGGATAGATCTTTATTTTATGCATTTATAAATGGTGCTGAGAATGGAACACAGGGCCTCAGACATGCAAAGCAAATGTGCAATGGCTGAGCTACAGTTCCAGCCCATGTGGTAACTTTTTTAAAAGTGTGTCTGAGATATAATTCTATAGGAATATGTATACAGATATGTAAAAGTATTTTTAAGAAACAAAACACTAGAGAGACTGGGGTTGTAGCTCAAAGGTAGAGTGCTCAGCTGGCATAGAAGAGGCCTTGGGTTTGATCTTCAGCACAACATAAAAATAAATCAATAAACTAAAGACATTGTGTACAAATACACCCCCCCAAAATCCTAGTAAAATATATTTTATATATACATGTAAAATGATTACAGTGGACAACTTCAGGGTCAAAGTAAAAAATTAGCCACAGTAACAATGGATGACTTATTTAAATTGAAATTCTTTAGCTAAATGTAGGCATGCACTTTAAATTTTGGCATATTTTCTAAAACTTCTCTGCAGAAGAGGTATGACAATTTTGTATTGCAATTATCAGAGCTTGAGAATTGAATTTTCCAACACTGTTAACATTAGATTTTCTCACTCTCTTTATTCTTTGTATTTGATACGAAAACACACACATGTACTTTATATTTCCTTTGGATTACTCTAATATGATTTGGATTACTTAATTTTTGGTATGTCATCTTTTATAAACAGCCAATACTGGGTTTTCCTATTTTTGTAGGCTGTTTGTTTCTCCTTATTGATTTGTAGGAGCACGGTATGTGATTAAGCTCTCGTAAGTGATGCAGACACCCACAGGAACATCACCAAAATACTGTTTTCTAGCAACTGATTTGCCTCTTACAGAGAGCCCTTTGCCAGCTTGAGAATTCTGGTTCTTCTTCTCAATATGCAATTGAATTCAAGAATTTTACAAGGCTCCAGCGGGTGTCTGCCCATGGACAGAAGTGGTCCTGGGCAGAGCCTGGACTCAGGCTGGGTTCCATGGTGACAGGATGAACCCAGGCCTATACTGGTCCCCGGCTCCATTGCAGGTTGGCAAGACATATCTGGGCCAAGCCTGAGCTCTGGCAGTGGTTGGTCTGTAAGGGGACAGACCTGTGGCTATCTTGTGCCTGAGCTTCCACCACAGGATATCCTGGCAGATATGGATGGATCCTAACCTCCCAAGGTTGTCTGCTGATGACTGATGGTAGTCCTGGGCCAAGCTTAAGTACCTACAGACTTCAGTAGGTGGCTGGTAACCTGGGGCTGGGCTCTTGGGCAGAGCTTCAGTTGCAGCAGGGGTCAGCAGGTGGCAGCATGGAACAGGTGTACCCTGGGCATGGTTGCCAGGCAGTTTGGTGAGGCAATAATGATCCAAACTGAAGCTACAGTGGCAATCTGGTGGGGGCAGGATGAACTCTGACCTACCCTGGGCCCAGACTCCCATGCACTTCTGACCAAGTGAATTTGGGCGGAGTCTTAGCTCCTGCTGGCATAGGTGGTGGCGGAAAGGACTAAGGTCTACCCTAGGTAAGGACTCCTGCACAGGTGGAATAGGCTGATAAGGGCAGTGCCTGAGCTCCAGTGGAGGTCAGCCAGTGGTGGGATGGAACAAGGATTACCCTGAGAATGAGCTCCCATGCAGTTCAGCAGGGCAGATAAGGCTTGGGTCTGACCTCCACAGGGGTCTGCAGGTGGCAAGATGTGACCCAAAGGCAGACCTCCTCCAGCTACACCCCATTGGACTTCAGTTACCAGTCAAGTGATACAAGCAGGTGAGGAGTTCACAGATTAGGTGAGGGCTATTGACACCCAATGAACTTCTACTATCCAAAGACTCAAAGAAATATTGACAAGGAGAGAAAACAGCCTCCTCCACCCAACACTACACAGCATGGTTGCAAAATATCCAACAAAACCACCAAAGACTATAAAAATGTATCCAAAGAGTTGTAACTAGATTAATAGAGTACAAAACAGCCACCCTTGTCAATACCTGCCATTGCTGCTCAGTCAGATGAGAACAAGTAAGATATTCCTGCACCATCTCTTCCTCATTTTATCAAAGAAACATCAAAAGGTACAAAAGCTAAACAGAGGAAAGAGAGAAAAGGCAGTACCAAGGACCAGCTCTCTTTTGTCATTGCCTATATGTTGCTGAGTGCACATGTAATTGGATTTCCAAGCTGACAACTAGTATTAGACAACCTAATTTTATATACAGCCAAAGAGCCTGCCTCAGAAAGGTACTACAGAACAAACACTGGTAGCACCAGCCCTAGTGGCTGAATGAAGGTGAAGGGCAGGTGGGTGGGCCCCTTGCTTTCTAGGGAGGGCAGCAGTGAGTTCCTGAACATGGGTGACAGAGGGAAGGAGCAAGAGAGCAAGGGAACTTCCTGTGCAGTGAACACTCTGCACCAGACAGGCCCCACTTTGGGGAGAGCAGCTGAGGTGGCAGAGATTGCTGCTGCTGCTGCTGCTACTGCTGCTGCTACTGCTGCTACTGCTGCCCTGCATCAGGTGCAGTTCAGAAATTGTTTGGGCCCAAATGTCCAACAATCCCTTCCATTGACCTGCAGAGGCAGAAATATCTAGCCAGTCAGGCTGAATTTGATTTCCCTGCTGAACAACTAGTGTTAGGCCACCTAATTTGACATAGAGCCAGAAATCATGCCTCAGAAAGGTACTAAAAGGTACTAAATCCCGGTGATTTCATGCCCTGGAATAATTGGGAGCATCCTTTCTCCTTCAAGAAGAGGCAGAGTAACACCCCACACTCAGTGGACAGCTAACCCTGGATACGATGTGTGGTACAAGAAAAAATAAAAGAAAAGAAGAACAACAAGAAGGCTCACTGAACCATGATCCCTCCAGGTGATCTGATCCGATTTTCTGCAACCCATATAAGGGATCATGCCAAGGACATGAGTTTGCAGACATTAATTTTCCTCAAACATCTCAACATGCACTCCACTCAAAATCCTCTCAGGTTGGTTTCTATTCTTCTCTAGAAAATGCCTGAGTGTTTTAACCATGCTCCTACGAAATGACTGCAGAGCAGGGGAGTGTTCCGCATTCAGAGTGGAAGCGTCCCGCATCCATCCATATCCAAGTCAGAGGCCTGGAGATTCTAGGCTCTGGCAGGAGAGTGCACTTGTTTGTGTTCCCTGTGGGTCTCCCTGGGCCTTGTGTGCCAAGGGACCCGCTTGGTGGCTGCTATGCCATCCTGGCAGCTCTACAGATATCTGCTGGTGTCATGGACAGGCAGACTGACAGCATCATGACGTCACCGTGGGCCAGCCAGCAGAGGAGCTTTCCCTCCTGGTGGCATCCCAGGAAGATCCAAGCCCAGCAGCAGCTCTGTGGTCATGTCAGGAGGGGAGACCTTTGGACTGAATCCCATGAGGGCATGTTCTTTTCAACACATGCGGCCCCAACTTCTTCAGCCCCTGGAAGTGGAGCGTGGTGCTGCTGGTGGCCTGTCCAATGTGCCCTCTAGGCACTCCTGCTCCTTCCAGGGCCCTGGACCCAGCAGCTGCCACTTGCCTGCCAGCACCAACCTGCAGTACCACTAGGCGGCGCCATCCGCGGTTGGTGGTACCAGACAGGCAGAGCGCCCTGCAATCCCTTATCCCAGATCCAGCACTGGAGGCTCTGCAGGTGCAGTGAACCTGGGAGGGCTTGAGGGCTTGTGTGCATATGGAGGATGTTAAGATCACCACAGCTGCCTTTCAGTCCTGCTTCTCCTGGTCATGGCTCTTCTGAGAGTTGGGCAAGTCAGCGAACTTGCCTAGGTTCCTTGCATCTCCAGGGAGCAGCCCCTGTGGACATCTAAAAAGCAGCTCACAGCTCAGCCTGTTATGGGAACTTTAAGCTGGACAATGTCCCAGGAACTCAGGCGGGCTGCTCCTCCATTCCTAGAAAGCCAATCAAGGAGATTTCTGTGGTCAGGGCAGAAGGAAATCTAGGGCATGTGGGTCGTCCCATTGCCTTCTAGTGAGGGCAGCTGTGAGGGAGTCACTCAACATGGGTGACAGAGGGAAGGAGCAAGAGAGCAAGGGAGCTTCCAGATCAGTGCCCCCTCTGCACCAGCCATGCTCCACATTGGCGGCAGCTGCTTCTCCTTCTGCTGCTACTGATGCCACCTCTATTCACCAGGTCTAGTCCAGAAATCTCTGGGCCCAGTAGTCCAACAGTCCCTTCCATTGACCTGCTGGTGCAGAGCTATCTAGCCAGTCAGGCTGAATCTGATGGTTCCTCCTCTTGGCCTGACTCTAGGCTCTCAGACAGAAAACCCTCTGCAACAATGCCTGGGGTTCTTGGGCAAACTCTGGAGGAAGAGATTTCACTGGAGTGTCACAGCCCCTGCCACAAAGGTGGTCCAAAAAAGGCCTGTTGGATGAGTGAAATCAGTGCCTGATAGTGTCCTGATTATCAGGTTCAACCAGTGCTTTCTGTCAATTTCACACATCAGCTTTGATATAGGAGTGGAAATGTAGAATTTTGTAAAGATGAATATTAAATAATGGGAAGAGCTCAGAATTTTTCTGTGGAGCACTAAATCCAGACAAGAGTTGGGAATGAGAGGATATTTTACAGATACTGAAAAAAATTGTAGTTGGTATTTGTTAGCCTCTGAGAAATACCAGTAGCATCACCACGTTCAAGATACCATAAGCAAGAAGTACAGGCAGAAGATTCTGAGGCAAAAATCAGAATGGACAAGAATTCAACTTCCATAGAACATAAGGCTCTGTCAGGTTTGGAGCCATTTCTTGTTGATTGCAGTGGATAGTAGATCATACAATTGCTAATTTTGTTTTTTTTTTTGGTTTTTTTTTTTTTTTGGCAGAAGACATAAGAGAGAAGACTTTCCTGGCATAACAGAACCTTCACCCAATTTTAAAATAAGAAATCGTCCATTCTATGAGTCAGGTTTCCATTGCTTTAATGAGATACCTGAGATAACTGATGTATAAAGACAAAATATTCATTTTTCTTAGGATTCTGGATGTTCTAATGTAAGAACTAAGAACCCCTTGTTTTTCTCCTCTAGAACAGGAAGCACAGCATGATGTAAGCACATGGCAGAACAAGCTGCTCACCTCATAAGTTAGGAAGCACAATGGCACAGGACAGGCCTACAATCTAACCTTAAAACATCTATGGAAAATCTGTGAGCATTATACAGTAAACCTGGGATGGTAAATTCTTTAAATTTCAGTAGATGTCTCATTGGTCATCCATTCCCAACCTATCCTCCTCTGGATATAAAATATGTTCCCTTTTAAGTATGTAGAGTGTATGTTTTTGTCAGTATAAGAATTGTAATATTCAGATAAATGTACTGCTGTTTAGAGCCAATGTGATTATGTACTTACCCACACATGTGCATACATGTAACACACTTCTTCCTAAATCAAAACTCCCAAGTTTCTAAGAAGGCAAATGGAGCTCAAGCTTCAAGTTGTTCCATGAACAGAAGAGGGGCACTTGTATATTGTTAAACTTTATTCATTGATAAAGGGAAGAGAAAGTTAATCTGACATCTTCACATGTGTAGCCCTGCAGAAAGTTTAGATGAGAGGTGGGAATGTAAGTTAGTATAAACATTATAAAAAAATTTTATGAATGTTCCCCAAAAAACTAAAAATAGATCTACCACATGATAGAGAAATCCCACTTCTGGTTACACACTCATAGGGAATAAAATTTATATGAAGAAATATCTGCTTTTGTTGATTGTGACCCTATTCACAACATCCAAGACATGACAATAATCTGTGTTTATCAATAGATGAACAGAAAAATAAAATGTGATATATATCTATAATGAAACATTATTCAACCATAAAAGCTGGAAATAGTGACATCATGACAATGTGGATAAATGCCTAGGGCATTATGTTAAGTGACATAAGCCAGACATAGAAAAATAAATATGACGATATCTCATTTATGGAATCTAAAGCAACCCAACTCAAATAAGCAGAGAATGGAATGGTGATTACAGAGACTAGAGGACAGAGATGTGGAGGTATGAAGGTCAAAGTGTTCAGAATCTCAGACAGGAGGGATATAGAGTTTTTATATAACTCTATTATGTAGCATGATAAAAATAGTAAATAATTTTGAGATAAACAATATTAAGAGTAAGTTTCCAATGTTTCATCAAAATAATAAGTATTTGAGGTAATGTATATGTGAGGTAATTTATATTCCTTATTGTGTTCATAAGCCATATTGTAGCCCATAAATATGTACAATGTAAATTTTCAATTTATAATACTTTTTTTGTATTAAGTATTTATCCCTGGGACATTTACCACTGAACCACATTCTCAGTCTTTTTTTTTTAATTTTATTTTGAGACAGGATCTTGCTAAGTTGCTTAGGGCCTTGCTAAGTAGATGAGGTTGGCTTTCAACTTATTATCCTCCTACCTCAGCCTCCTGAGCTGTTGGGATTACAAGTGTACACCACTGTGCCATTACAATAAATTTGAAAACAGAAAAGAGTGGTGAGATGGGCAAGATGTGGGGCTATCTGAATTCCCTGAGCTCACAGGAGAAGGGGCTGCTGCTGTAAGCTGAGGGAGACAAGGAGCTCATTTCAAAATCAAGTCTTTGAGAAGAAAAGTTTGGAGGGTCACTAGGCTGGTCTGAATGACAGATGGATGCAAGGTGGAAAGAGGAACATCTCCCTTCCTCTGGTTTAGATGAGTTTGAAATTAAGCACAGGGAGAAGGTCTGAGAACACACTAGTCTGATTTTACTGTAAAATTCAGGAATACTGGTTGTTAGCTGAAGGAAGGTGTAACATAGTGTCAACCCTCATCTGGGGATGTAGCAGCTTGTCTTTGATGGAGTTTGGCACAGTGAGATTGGCTGAATTTGTATTAATGTGACTTTTAAATAAATAATAATTTTACTTCTTTTAGAGAAGATTGAAATTTATTGTCTAGAATATGGGTTTTAAAACCATGTGGACTGCCAGGCATGGTAGCACTTGACAGAAATCCCAGCAATGTGGGAGTCTGAGGCAAGATGATGGTAGGTTTGAGGTCAGCCTCAACAACTTGGTTTGAACCTGTATTGTAATAAATAAAATTAAAAAAAGTAAATAAGCAAATGGTGGGGAGGGAAGTTCAGTGGTAAAGTTCTCCCAGGTGCTGCTGGGTCAAATTAGACACAGAGAATAAAAGTTGCTTTCCTGACTTCAGAAAGCTCAGTCACAGTCCTGTTGTGGGGATTGGGGCTTAACTAGAGAGAATTTCAATGTGTCACCATGGGCAGATGAACTAACAGTAGCTACTCATAAAATTTAACTTGGAGCAATGATAGCAGGGTGTGTGTGGAGCTTCCTTTGAGTAACAGACTTTCCAGGGCAGAATTCCAAAGGAGCTTCTCCATTTCCAGCAGGCAGGGGCCAATTGAAGTGTGTGTTACTATGGAAAGGTTTTTCTTCCCAAATGATGTCACTTGTTCCCACCTGACTTAGGGTGAGGAAGAGCCCAGGTGAGAAAAAGACCTTAGAATATCCTCCTTCAGATAATTTCAGTTCAATAATCACCAAAATGGACAGAGAAAGAATTTATTTCCCTGAAACATAACTTATAAAAGTAGGTTTTTCTATATATTCTACCAAAAATGTTTACAATATTAAGCTTACCAAAACTATTTAAAATATTTTGAGTTTCTGATGTGGCATCAGAAACTATTAATTATAAAACTGAACATGCAGATGACACCATGGTTAATAGGTTGGATTCAACAAAGGGCTTCTCCACACTTCTGGCATTTGGGGCAATTTAACCTTTCCAAGACTTACTGAATTCTAGTACCCATTCATTTAGGACAACAATAAGATTTGCCTTTTTCTGATTAGTATACAAGGAAAAATCATGTAAAACCTTTAGCACGGAGCTCAGTATTAAGTCATGCTTTTTCTCAAACCCCAGATTGATTGCCAGCTTGGGATTTCTTTCATGGGGAAGGTGAAAACATTGGATAATGGTTGCTCTGGTAAAGGATTTCTTAGGTAAAGGACAGTTTCCAGCTTGGTGAATAAATGCATTGTCATGGGGTATCACTTCCAGACAGGTCTTTTGACAATGAAGTTTGTCATATCATATACTCCCCACCTGTCACACTGGAAAATTTTTCTTTTTGGGTCTATGCTCAGCTGAACAGTCTCTTTTTCTTCACCCTCTTTCTCTTTTGTTAACAGAAAAGGCAATTCTTTGCTTCCTGTTTGCTTTTCTGAAAACTCCAAGGTAAATTTCCATCCCTCATGCTAACCTAGTAGCAGATACTTTCTGTTGTGACTTCATGTTGTTTCCCCATTTTTAAATAATCACCTTGTCTTGATTTTTTTTTATCAAATAATATTAAAATAGATATTTCTCTAAGACTCTTCAAATTCTTTTTTTGTAATGAGAGAGTATATTGAAGAACAAGTTTTCTGTGTGGAACATTTTTGTCATTGTTAATGGTTGTGGGGATGCTGGAGCTCTGGCCTACTTTTTTTTCTTTTATTGTTAGATATAAATTTTAATTCTTACAACTTTGGGGATTTTTTTGAGCTGTTTCCTATCTACTCTCCAGTTCATTTATAAGAAAGGCTTGTTTGGTCAACCACTGAGTGAGCAACAGTGGAGGGGCTGAGTGTCAAGGTTTTCTTGTTTCTCTTAAATTGTTGGGTAAATAATATATTTTCATGAAGGCTTCCATTGTTAATTCACTCTGATGTCTTCCATAGTCAAGATGCTCTGGTGACACATCTCAGAATCTTCCTGGCATGGTTGATCATTAGTTTTAATCATTATTCTGTGCAATAAGACTAGGGTTCTTTCCTGATAATAATACTGGGATGGGATGCTAAGAAACAAACAAGCATGTACACAATACTGTAGATGAAGGGAAGTCAATTTAGTGTGAAGCAGACACTGAAAATCGAACCCTTCTTCAGACAGTAATCTGGTCACACCCTCCTCAACTGCCTGAACCAGAACATCAATGTGGATCTTATCTCTTACACTGGGGGTTCTCAACCTCTGAATTACTGCTTCCACTCTGTAGGGTGCTTCCAGGTTTTGAACAATGGCTATTTTTCATTCTAACTTCTACTTTTACACACACATGTCTTTTCTGGAATGGAATCTAAATAATGAGACCACATCACTTGTTGAGTTGGACACTGGGATCAATACCATATCCACAGAGACTTTTCTTTGTGTTAAATTTCTCCTGATTGTAACTAAAGAAGGATTCAACCATCAAATCAAAGGTCATAAATGTCAAATTATGAGGTGCTTTGGGTAAGAGTTGACACAAAATTTTTCTTGATGAATTGTCATAGGGAAAAGATGCATAATTCTGATTTTTGTTTGACTATAGGCAACTTAGTGGACCTCTGCTACTCCTTTAAAATTGATTATAAGATGAAATACTTTATGACAATTTATTAAGAACTTGACAATGCTAATTAAAGTTGACTTCTATCCAAGATGTTACCAAGATACAAAATCTCCACTGTGCAAATCTACATGCAGAATGTTGACTTGCCTAAAATGAATTATAGAACATTCATTTTAAAATGGCTGATCAATGCATCTTCATAGACATCATTTTAAATTGCTGTTATTCTTAATTTCTCATATTTAATATTCAAATGTGTGCAATTTAACTTCAACATAATCAATTTTGTTGAGAATTGTTTAGTTAATCCCAGAATGCATGGTAATGCACAATTGCTTCAATGGGAGTATATATAATAACTATTCTGAATAGATTTGAAGCCATATGACATATCCTTTAGACTTTGAATGTAATTGTCCCACCTAACTTATTTGGTAAGTTTTCATTATATAGTCTGCTTGAGAAAATATGCTATTGAAGGCAATTCTCAGTATCAGAACAATTTGAATAATATAGTTTTAAATTTTATATGAGATTTATAAAAGCACATTATGTAGAATGAATATTTAATATTCAGAAAAGCAGGAAGATTTAATAAGCCTCATGATTTTAAGATTAGAAATGACATTAAAATCTGACCTTTCTGTTGGAGTCAGAAATACCTGAGTCCTGGAGACATCATATGATTGACAGGGTTAGTGATGAAGGATCATGGATCCTGGCTGTTGGATGCAAATGCTGCTCAGCAGGGCCAGAGGTGGTAGAGTACACCTGCTTGCACACCACTCCTCTTTGTTCTCAGTCCTTCTAAATAACCATCATTAGTGCTCATAATTACTGGTTGGTTATAATGTATAGATTTGTCTTCTCCCTGGAAGCAAGTAGCATTGTCAGCAGTTGGAGACAGACTGTCAGAGGCTGGAATCTGCTGTCAGAGTCCAAATCCTGAGGCTTGAACCCCAGCAATGCAAGGGAAGGCCCCCTTTGAACCATTTCTCTGGATCTTCTTTCCTGTCCCTTCCTCTTTTCCTCTGGATTATCACAGCACCTCCTGCAGGCCCCAGGTAGGCTAGGGTGAGAGCAGGTCCTGGAGAACCCAAAGGGAAAGGGCATGTGAGTAAGAGACCAAGAAGGGAAAGAAAGAGGGGAAATGTGATTTACAAGTGAGTTCAACAATAAATCATAATTGAAAGCATATATATATATATATATATATATATATATATATATGGATTTTATTCAGAGAAAGACAAAAAAAGAGAAAGACAAAAGAGATCAACACACTCAGAGCTCTATCTACTTGGGGAGTAGTTTGGTTAGCAATACAAACATTTCTGTAATTTTGTTAACGTGTAAAGACTTTTCACCTACCCTTCATTGAATGTTCCCTGTGGTTTGTGATTACCCAGTTCATTTAGCAGACAAAGCATAGACAGATTGCTTCCCATCATATAGCAACAACTGAAGAGGGGAAGGCCAGTGTGCATTGTGGGCAGTGCCATATAAGAAAACCATATGAGGTCCAAACACTAAGTTAATCTTTATTACTCGTGTGTGCAGGCAAAACACAAATACATATGTTTTCTCCTTTACTACTTTTGAGCATTTCTTAACTGCCTAGGATTCATCAAAGCTTAGAGTTTGAACCAGATTTTGTGGTCACTTGTTTTAATATCTTACATGCACAAAAGCACTCTTGCTTTTGACATGACTTTTTTCAGAGTATTTCAATTTTCAGAATGCCAATATAGGTGCAATTGTTTCAGGACTTATTTATTTTTCTCAATTTAGGAAACTTGCTATGGTTTTCCCCAGGATGCAAAAAATTCTACCCCCAGAAAACCCATAATGATGCACTTTGGTGGGGGGGGGGGGACCAGCACAGGAAAGAAAGTATGGTTTTGTAAGTAAGTACTTAAGGAATGGATAAGTCAGTTGGAGTCCTTTATCTTAATGGAGCCATGAAGCAAAGGGTATTCTTTGTCTCTCCTCAGAGCTCAGGTTTTCATCATAATAGATCCCAACAAAGTTCATTTTGTCCTCCATTTTTTGAGTACCTGAAGATAATTTCAATTTAGAGGCTAGGTTGTTAGCTGTTTCCATGTTTCTGCTATGTTGGAAATCCTCTTGGGTGATGTTTGCTTGATTGATTGTCCTTATCTTTAATTGTTTAAAAAAATAAGGATGGCTGATTTTTCTCATGAACATGAGGCCTAACATGGTACAGCAAGGCTGTCTTTATTCTCTCTGTGTGGATGTATCAGACAGTGGCTGGGGCCAGATCTTCTTAAAGTCTCCTTTGCTCCCAAGTCTCATCCTGGACTAAGAAGGATCAGAGTGACTGGAAGCTTGGTGTCTTTTTTCTCCCTCTGGTCTCCCTATGTGACCTCTTCACAATGTGAACTCAGAGAAGGGGATTTTTGCAGGGCTGAAAATGGAGAAAGCCCAAAGAAGCTGGCAGAACCTCAGCCTTCTCAAACCAACATCAGACATCACTCAGCATTGCTTCCACACCAGAGCAGTCACACAGGCCATCCAGGGCCCCAAGATGGGACAGAGACCATGTATCAATGAGAGGGATGTTAAATATGGGGATGGACTATGAAACCATCAGAGTCAGATCTCCAGCCACAAAACATGTACATTTTTCCTGCTTGAAAATGATATTCACCTTCCCAAGCCTCCAGAGTCTCACTGTCATCTGAGTGATTTATGGATGCAGATGAGGTTTCTTGGTAAGGTTCTTCCTCATTTGATGACCTGGGGACAAAGGTCTTGCCCCTCCCTTGCCCACTTACAACCATAGGGCAGAAATAGGACAACCCCCACAGAGTCTCTTACAGGAAAGGATTGAAGTGGGGAAACCATGACTATCCCTGGTCTGCATCACCTCAAAACCCATCAAATGATTGTGCAGCCCACACAGTAGATCCAGGCCACTGCCTAGAAATGTTTCTTCATGGTTTCTGGTTTAGTCATCTGGAGCTCTGAGTAATCCTTCTTTGTCCCATGGAGAATGATGGGGTTTTGACTGAGTATTTTCTCAGTCTGATTGCCCTGTGTAACTACCAGAAATTAGTGGCTTAAAACATCACCAGTTTATTGTGTCCATGGTTTCCAAGTCCAGGCTCAGCATAACTGGGTTTCCTGCTTTGGACCTCCTTGGGATGCAGTGAAGGTGTTGGTCAGTATAAGGATCTCAACCCCAATCAAGATCATTTTGCAAGTCCATTGGCTGCTCGTGTAATTTATTGCTGTGTTCTCCTGCCACATCTGCACTGCTGGAGGCTGCCTGTAGGTCTTTCTCCATGGAAAAAGGATAGTTTACAGTCCCTGACTTACACCACCACCTAGAGAGCAATTTTAAGAAGCCCACCTGATTGCATAAGGCCCACCTGGCCAATCTTCCCACATTAAGGTCAGTCAATTGAGGACCATAATCACATCTGTGAAATACCTTCAAAGGGGCAGCAACATTACTGTTGAATCATAGAGCTGGAGGTAGGTGCAAGTTCTCTAGGGGCTGAGGATCTGAGAGCATCTTAGAATTTTTCCCCTCACGTAACAACTAGCAGTTTGGGATCCAAAAGTCATTGTTCCCTTGTGTATTATTTTTGCTCACTTTAACTCAAAGAGTGCTGTTTTTATATAGAAATTACATTAAAGATTGATGGATGTCCCACAAGTTCTAAGTGTATTCCACACAGCAGGTACCCAACCACAAATGTCCCTGAGATGATTCTCCCTACTCTGGGTTCCTGACTGATCATGGTAGGAGGGCCAGATCCTTTAAACTTCTTAGAAGACTATTTTTTAAAATACTTTTTTAGTTGTTGATGGACATTTATTTCATTCATTTATTTATATGTGGTGCTGAGAATTGAACCCAGTGTCTCACACATGTGAGGCAAGTGCTCTAGCACTGAGCCACAACCCTATCCCTAGAGGACTTAATTTTAACAGATAGAATCTGAGAGGCCCAAACTTTAGATTATCAGTTCTCTTTCTCTGAAAGAATCAGTGAGGCACCTACTCCTGTTTTTATAACGTCTTAATGAATGATCTTACATTGACTTTCAATTTGAGGTTCTTTCTTCATTTTGGCTTTGGTTGCCATTTGCATGTATTAAGAATTGTTCATAAGTTTGAGCCCTTGTTTTTCCTACTTGAATCATTTAATTTCTTCTTTCTTTCTTCCTTTTTTTGCCTAATGCTCTGGGTAGGGTTTCAAGGACATTTGTTGAATAGAAGTGGTGAGAGAGGGCATCCCTGTCTTATTCCATTTTTTAGAAGGAATGGGTTCAATTTTCTCCTATTTAGGATGATACTAGCCTTAGGTTTAACATATATAGCTTTTATAATGTTGAAGTATTTTCCTACAATAAGTGTTTTTTCCTACAATAAGTATATTTCCTACAACAAGTATTTTTCCTAGTGTCTTGGATGCTATGTTTTGTCAAATGCTTATTCTACATTTACTGAGATATTATTAGAACCCCAAATCTCCACCATAAATGTTATAAAACTAATAAATTCAGAAAATTTTCAGGATATAAAAATAACACCATAAATAAATTGCATCCATATACACCAATTATGAATCAACTGAAAGAGAAATTAGGACAACTATACCATTCACAATAGCTTCAAAAAACAAACAAACAAACAAACAAACTTGGAAATCAATCAAACAAAAACAGCAAAAGACCTCACCAATGAAAAGTACAAAACATTAATAAAGAAGTTGAAAAAGATCTTAGAAGTTAGAAAGATCTCCTATCTTCTTGGGTAGCAGAATTAATATTGTCAAAATGACCATACTACAGAAAGCACTATACAGGTTCAATACCATCCCAATCAAAATCCCAATGATGTTCCACAGAAATAAAAAATGCAGACATGAAATTCATACAGAAAAATAAGAGACCCAGAATAGTCAAAGCAATCCTTAGCAACAAAAATGAAGCTGGTGGCATTACTATTCCAAAACTTAAAGTATACTACAGAGCAATAGTAACAAAAAGAGCATGGTATTGGCACAAAAATAGACCTGTAGACCAATGATAAATAACAGAGAACACAGAGAATAACCCAAATAATTACAGTAATCTTATATTAGACAAAGGCACCAAAACATACATTGGAGAAAAGATAGCCTCTTCAACAAATTGTGCTGGGAAAACTGGAAATCCATATGGAACAAAATGAAATTAAACCACTATCTCTCACCATGCACAGAACTCAACTCAAAGTGTATCAAGGACTTAGGAATTAAACCAGAGACCTTGTGCCTAATGGAAGAAAAAGTAGGCCAAAATCTCCATCATGTAGGATTAGGCCCCAACTTCCTGAATAAGAATACTATACCACAATATTTTTTAAAGTATCAGTAAATGAGATGGATTCAACTCAAAAAGTTTCTTCTCAGCAAAAATAACAATTAGTGAGGTGAATACAGAGCCTACAAAATGAGCACAACTCTTTACCACAAGCACATCAGATAGAGCACTAATCTCTAGGGTATATAAAGCACTCAAAAACCTTAACATCAAAAAATCAAATAACCCAAACAATAAGTGGGCCAAGAAACTAAACAGACACTTCTCAGAAGAGGATATATAATCAATCAACAATATATATATATATATATATATATATATATATATATATATATATATATACACACACACACAAATATATAACATCTCTAGCAATTAGAGAAATGCAAATCAAAATTAAGATACCATCTCACTGCAGTCAGAATGGCAGCTATCAAGAATACAAACAACAATAAGTGTTGGAAAAGATATGGGGGGAAAGTCAAACTCTTCCATTGCTGGTGGGACTGTAAATTGGTGCAGCAAATCTGGAAAGCAATATGGAGACTCCTTGGAAAAATTGGAATGGAACAACCATTTGACCCAGGTATCCCACTCCTCAGTCTATACCCAAAGGGCTTAAAATCAGCATACTAAAGAAACACAGCCACATTAATGTTGATAGTAGCTCAATTAACAATAACTAAACTGTGGAACCAATACAGACACTCTTGGATAGATGAATGGGTGAAGACACAGTGGTGTATACGCACAATGAAATATTACTCAGCATTAAAAGAGAATAAAATTATGGCAATTGCAGGTAAATGGATGGAGCTGGAGAATATAATGCTAAGCAAAGTAAGCCAATTCTGAAAAAAACAAAGGTCTTATGTGCTCTCTGATAAGTGGATGCTGATCCATGAAGGGGGTTGGGGGGTGAGAATGGAGGTACTTTGATTGGGCAAAGGGGGAGGAAGAGAAAGGAAGAAGAGATGCAGTTAGGAAAGATGGTGGAATGGGATGGACATCATTACCCTAGGCACATGTATGACTGCACACGTAGTGCAACTCCACATAAAGTGCAACCGGAAAACATAAAGTTGTGCTCCACTCGTGTATGATGAATCAAAAAGCTTTCTGCTGTCATGTATAACTGAATAGAATTAATAAAAAATCAACTAAGAAAACACTTCTTTTCTTTATAAATTACCCAGCCTGTGGTCTTCTGTTGTAGCAATAAAAACCAGAGAAGGACAGGGCTCCTGAGGGAAGCAGAGATCAGAAGCTCAGGGTTGAGCACTAGAGCCAGACACTCTATCTCCCATGGAGAGCTTGCTTCTCTCCAGCTCCACAAAGAGAACAAACAGAGGCAATTCCTCCTGATGGCTGTTGGAAAGGAGGTCACTGGGAGGAACTACTGCTGGTACACTGTCCTCTGGCTAACAGGTTCATTATCTCCCATCTTGTTCCTTTCATTCCTTTGTTATTAATAATCATACCTTACTTTTCAAACCCAAACCTAGCGCAAAATGTTATTCCAATAGAAGCTGTATTTAAGATGCAATATGAAGAAATCCATGGCCTGACTCACTAGAGCAGTTGAGGAGGATACAGGCTGTCCTTCCCAGGCTTCAGGTACTCCCCAGGGGTACTAAAGTAAGGCCAGACCCCCAGCAAGGAAAGGTATGTTTGGAAAAATAATTACTTATTACCCCTATGTTTCAACTCTGGATGAAGCAGCTCTATATGCCAGGACAGTGCCATGCCACTAGACACCAGAGTACACACTATATGCTGCCTGTAATCACAGGATGCAATCAAAAAGACAGTACAGAGCAGAGAGCATCAGCACTCCACAGGCTTTCCTAAGTTAGCAGGTAAAGCAGACAGCCTGATATTTCAGAATAAATATAGAAGGAAAGCAACATTTCCTGTATATATCTGCTTTAAAATTATAGCTTAAAAGCCACACTTCAAGAGTAAGTAAATAAATAAGATTAGGACTTATTTATAAGAAAAAAATTAGAAGTCCTAGTCTCATACATAATTCTGGGTCATATAAGTCCTAATCTTATAAATAAGTCTATATTACAGCAAGAACATCTCATTATACAATTCACAAAAGTACGTTAGATTTACAAGGCATGCATGTGGAAAAGGAGTCTCTGATCTTCAGTATCACTCTCCTCAGCCCAAGAGTAATGAGCCCTTCCCCTGGTAATTGGTGATGGCTTGATTTGGGAACCTGAATTCACATTCTTGCCTTCAGTGTGATTAACAGTATACAATACATTTAATAATTTATGTATAATCTATATATAATGGCTGATACTATCAGTATAAAGTCATTCTTTCTAAAAAAATCATCTTGTTTGGTGTTGGGGAGAAAACCTAGGACTGCATACCTGGTAGGCGAATGTTATACCACAGAGATGAACTCCCAACCCATTAAAAAATCATCAGTTTTTTGTTTGGGGCTGGGGCTCAGTGATAGGACATTTACCTCACATACGAGAGGCATTAGCTAAGAAGTCAGTAAGATGTTACAAAAGGGTAGTAGGAGAGGATACCCTTGATTGTTCCTGATCTTAATGGGAAAGTTTCAAGTTTATTATTAAGAATGAGGTAGGTAGGGGTGATATGGCCACCAGCGCCCAGGTGGCAGGAGCAGACTGCAAGCTGGGACAAGTTGCCAACACTGAGGGAGAACTCACCCAAGCCCGAGGGCAGAAAGTTGAGGGAAGGAGCTAAGGCCCAGGGGGTGACTGGGCCACTAGTGGGGAGTCACGGGTACAAGCCCAGGCCAGTCCTCTGTGTTTCCAGGCAGAACACAATGGTTGGCAGAGCCCACCCTTCATGGAATTCTGAGTGCTTGGGTCATAATTGACTCCTTGGTGTTCCAGGAGGTTCAGAGCAAAGGTGGATAGAGAGTGAGGTGGTTTTCAGAGCAGCTCTGATGGCACACTGAAATTGTGACAATATTGTCCTGGTTTAGAGGCCTAGGCTCTGGCTTGGGCCACTCATTGGGTCAGGAGGGGGCAGCTTGGCTTCCCTCATCAGCTGTATCTCCAAAGTCACTGACGATGAGGTTCTTGATGATTCAGAGGATGTAGAAGCAGATTTACCTAATTATTGGAGAAAGAACCTTGAAGATACCAAATGGATGATCAGATATGGCAATGAAAGACTTAAAATCTATTGTACTGAGCTGGAAGAAAGGTATGCAGCATCAGAGCTACAGATACAACATCAATCTGCAAATTACGGGAATGAACTGGAAAAGAAAGTAGAAATCAGGCCACTTAAAGCAAGACAGTTTGCACTAGAAGATGAGTCGTCCACACTGCAGTCAGTAGATTCAGGAGCGGGTGGTGTACCAGCAACACTGCCTCATCTTCATTCGGTAATGAGATCAGTCATTTTTCAGCTTTTCCCAGTGATGACATGGACTTCAGTGACATCATTTCATCCCAACAAGAAATCAACAGACTGTCAATTGAAGTTTCAAGACTTGAATCTCAAGTTAGCCATTGGAGGGATATAGCTCAGGCAAAGGGAACACATGATTTTGATCAAAGTGAAATCTGCAAACTACAAAATACTATTAAGGTACTTGAACAAAACCAAAGTCAAGACCTTGATCATCATCAAGAGGAAATGTCAGTTTTGCAGAATGCACATCAAAAGAAACTGGCAGAGATAAGTTGCCAGTATCGAGAGAAATTAAATGACTATGTGGAATGGATTGAAAAACTTAAAAATCAGTTTAAGGTGACTCAGGAGTTACAGTAACTGATGAGTCTAAAATCGGTGAAATGGAAAAAAAAAACTATTCAGGTTCTAAAAACTGAAAAAGTAGAGTCTGCGACAAAAATGGGAGCACATAAGGATCAAATAAAAGACATAATTTAAAAAATTATCCTTGGCAGAAAATGACAGAGATGCCTTGAAGAGGGAAAAAGAGCAGCTTGGTGTGGAAATCTGACAAATAATTGAACAGTGTGAAAACTTGAAGCTGGAATGTAGTCAATTGCAGGCTTCTGTGATGGAACAGAAAGATGAGGAATTTAAGAATTTCCAGAAAACCATTGAATAAATAAAAGCCCGGTTGCAAGGAGACACACACAGTACTCCAGCAGACAATTCTGATAGTTTTCAAGAAACAAAATTTAAAAGCCTTCCTATAGGAAATGGAAGTGAAGAACACAACCTGTGTAACTATGAAACTGAAAAATAAATGAAAGGAATCCAAGAATGAGAACTTGATATTCAACTTCTAAATGAAAAGAATGTATCTTTAACCAAACAGACTGATCAGCTGTCCAAAGATGAAGTTGGCAAACTCACTCAAGTTATCCAGCAGAAAGATATGGAGGTACAAGCTCCTCAGGCTAAAATTTATTCAGGAAAACTTGATATGAGTACACCCCAGCTCTTTTCTGCATCATAACTTACCTCCCAGTCCTCAGAAGACAAAGAGCTGAGACAATCGCTGCAAGAAAAAAGATGCCACCATTAGGATGCTCCAGGAAAGTAACCACAGGTTGTCTGTTGCAACTGCTGCCACCTCCAAGAGAAAAAAGAAAGAACATGAACAATCAGATTCCAAAATTAAACAGCTCAAGGAAAAACAAGATCTGTTACAAAATTTACTGAAAGAAAAAAACCTCTTTATCCAAGCCAAAAGTGATCAGTTACTTTCTTCAAATGCAAAGTTCAG
>NW_026694802.1:0-49380 GCF_021218885.2 Marmota monax
GGTCTTTGATAAGGTGCACACCCTCTTTCCCTACCTGCCCCCAGCTAAGCAACCTCATTGGTTAAGATTGAACTTGGTTCCATCATAATTCTCAAGTTTAACTTGAGACTGTTTGAAGAAGTACATCTTAGCCTGGCTCCCTCTTAAGAGGGAGAAAAACTGTTGGAAATCTTCAAGGTTCAGCAAAAGCTGCAGGAAGAGCCCTTTTGCTTGGGAAATCCAAGGCAGTGCCCCATCACCAGTGGATCCAGCTCTGCCAGATTGTTAGTCAACAGAAATAAACCCACATACATCTGATGACTCTCTTGCAGCCCTTTCAGGCTCACTGTGCACAAGGAGTTTCATTTCTAAGAAGGGAGCTACAAACGGCTCAGGTTAGCCATCCTGGTGAATTCACCCCCTGGCCGCTGTTGCAAACTTATACCAAGCTAAGGCTCGCTGGCCAGCCATGCTCAAGGTGCTAACAGCACTTGTTGAGCATCTGTCAGGCAGGATGCTAGGCATACAGCAAACTCCACCCTGTCCTTGACCTTGAAGGGGAGCCAGGCAAGCAGGAGTAGGAAGTTCCTATAGCCACACAGCTGGGAAAGGTCTGCCCTGGGAGGGTCAGGGGAGACTGTGGAAAGTTAAGAAGTGAGCCAGCCTTTGAAGCTGGTGCCCCAGCTGCCTCAAACATTAAGGTTGTGCCAGGCAGAGGGAATGCCAACATTTCTCCCATCAGAAGTGAAACTCTTGAGAGCCCTGGTAAAGTTGAAGATCATTTTGGAATTGTCTCAACCTGGAGTGACTGCAACAGCATGTGTAGTCTGGGATACCTTTGAGAGAGAAAGAAGGCACTATCAGTAATTATACTAGGACAGAGGACAGATACCTGAACCCAGCTACTCTGGGAATTGGGATCCTATGACCAACCTGCAGAACACTTGAGGCCTATGTCTGTCTCCTTGAGCGAAGTGTCTCCCTCTACTGGTCAGAGGAGAAACAGCAGGTCATTTGTTGTCCTTTTTTTAAAGAAAAGGGTGGAAGACAAATACAAATGCCATCTGCCATTGCAATCATTCTGAAACTACAGTGCAGAAAAATGTTTGTACTTGTGTCCCTGATAACCATTTTAGGACTGTCGTTAGGCCCTGTTATTGAACCATAAAGATGCTGGTGTTTTCTTTACATTCAAATTGGTACCTTTTGAGGCAAATGCTCAGGAAAAGCAACAAATTGAATCTTGAACTTGAAAAGAACTGCTGGTTTGTCTTGCGCTCTTCGTGCATGACAGAATTCACTGCCTTTACACAGTGTTCAAGCTAGCCTTGTTTTCCCTCCTCACCTTCCCTGCAGAACAAGCAGCAGAGATACAATCAGCTTCTCTGAGGGCTTTGCCAAGGTAGCTCATTTTAGACACAATGCCCTTTATTTTCTTGGAAAAAAGAAGTCTTCATCAAAAACAGACGCTTCAGGTGTTGGCCGTGCACCCAGGTGCCCCAGCCAGACTCCCTGCTTTTCCTCCTGGGATTGCCTCTCCCTGGGTCCTTCCCTGGATGCTCAGAACAGGGCAGCACAGGCACAGCCTGCTACTCCAGAGCTTAGGCCACACAGCCCAGCTTTTCTGGGTCAGTGCTAGTCTCTGCGTTCTCTCCCGTTGTCTACACAAGGACTGGTAGATGGCAGGCAGTGTGTTCTGGTCCTGGATGGCAGAATGCAAGGCCAGTGGCGTTACCTGAAAAGTAGCATGTGATCCAGAGACACGGGGGCCCTGGGTGAGTAGGCAGAGCAGGTCAGGGCTGCCCTGAGTCCACACCATTGTGGAGCCCAGCACCCTGCTCTAGTTAGGCTCCAGCAGGGCAGGCCCAACTGCATTGGCAGCCACTAAGCCTGCAGCACCTAGCTCTGTGGCAGGCCCGGGGGCTGCTTGGTGACGGTATCTGATGGGCAGGCACAGCATAGGTGATGGTGGGCACAGGTTCCTCTCATGCTGATTGCTGTGTCCTGGGCTCCACAGCGCCAGGCAGGGCATGCCACTGAAAATGCCCTTCCCCAACACAACCCCCTGCCTCCTTCCAGCTCCTCCGTTGGCCCCAAACTTAGTTTACATTCTAGGTCAGTCATCTTTGTAGCCTTGGCTGGTGATGGCCAGTAGTTGTTCCCAAACTTCTCTGAAAAGCAGCCGTACTGTTCTTGCACTCCCCCCTGCTCACAATAGCCAGGCTGGGAGTGGGACAGTGGGTCTTCTGGCCCATGCCTGATGACCAGGGGAGTTTCCAGTGTCGGGGTCTCAACACGCACACGATCTCAAAGTGAGATCTATAAATATAAGTTCTCCTCTGACTTCTTAACTGTGAGTGTATACTTAGCCCTGTCGTTCCCTGGAAGCAAGTCGTGTCCAGCCTCCAGGTCCCCTCTCTATGCTGTGGCAGGGTGCATCTCAGCTCCTCGAGTGTCCTGCCTGCAGAGCGATGGGAAGTTTCACCCTGTGGTCCCAGAGCCTGAGTGCAAACAGAGCATCCTCAACACCTAAGGACAGTGCCTGTCTACTCTGACGTTTGTAGCCTTCATCCTGTCCTGCTGTCCCCACACTCTCATTTCACCTCTACAACTGTTTCCACTGACATGTCACTTACTAATAGGTCTCTTCCTGAGTCACACTGCATGTGCTACAAACCTAATGTTTGGGAGCTCATTTGACCTTCCCCAAACTCCTTCCTGCAAGCTCCAGAGGAGATGCTTGGCTCCTTGTTTCAGGAAGGAAGCTGAAGTTCCAGGAGTTCCAGTCTGGCCCTGGGTTAGAACACTCGTCTTGTCTCCTAGCCCTGGTCTCATGTCCCCCTGTGGGACTGCCCCTCCAGCTCTCATCTGCCTCCTCACTTTGTAGATAACAAGGCAGGTTGACTGTCCCATGGGTAAGATGGGACCTGGCTGTCCTCTGGGAAGCATGGAGAGGCCCCAGGGCAGCCCCTCAGGGAGCGAGGGAGTGTGGGGAAGCAGGAAGGTTGAGGCCCTGGGCCACAGCCTGCAAGTCGTGCATGGCTTGATGCCTGCTCTGCGCATGACCCGCTCCTTCACTCCTCCCCCGAAACCCTCATTTGAGAAGTTTAAAGAGATGCTGTGTGGTGCCCTGGATGTCCCAGGGAACTGGAGGGAATTAACTCTCAACAGAGGCTCGGACTTGTGGAAGTTCTTCCCACCCATAAGGAGAGTTTCCTCTTGGTTGTGACAGATGCTGTCCACACTGACACAGGGACAACCCTGTTCCCAGAAAATCCTGATGACCTGTTTCCCACGCCAGCTTCCGGCAAACCTCACAGCTGTCCCACTGGCCTCTCAAAGGGCCTTTCAGGACCAGTCCATGTCCTCACCGCAGCCCTGAGCCCAGAACCCTGTATGGTGTGTGATCACCAAACGCTTGTTAGTGCAGAGGACAGAGGTACTAACTGACCCGTGCTGACTCAGCATCAGAGCATCAGGGGGTAGAGACTTTATTCAGTGCTCCAAGTGCACTCAGACCCCGCAGCTGAAGTGACCTGGTGCTAGTCTGCCTGCAGTCCCTCTGCTGTGCTCCCTGCTCCGCCATCACTGCTTGCTCTGAACATCCAGGGCACAAGGGCTCCTGGATGAAACAGAAGTCCTCCCCACCAGCTGCTGTTGAAAGGAAGCAGAATTGGTGGGGTTTGATTTCCTTCATATTTGACTCTGCTCCCCTTCTGCTAATTCCAGAAAAGGCTTGAGCACTGGGTGTGGTCTGAGGTGGTCCCCAGAACTGGCCTTTCCAATCAGACAGCTGTTAGATTTGCACATCCTGAGATCACTGCTCTCGGCAGCTCATCTGCCAGCTGGGCAGAGCTGCTCTCCCAGGTCACCAAGCCCCTACCACAGGCACATGGAAGGGGGGTTACAGGTACAGTTCCCGTGGATCCAGCAACAGGGAAGCCAGAAAGTTCTCTCCATTGCTCAGTGTGCTGGACTTTGGCCCAGCTGAGCTTCACCCTCCCTGGCTGAGCTTCACCCTTGCTAGATGCACACTCCTGCCACCAGGAGAGCAGCTGAAGGCACACGAGAGCAGGGAAATCGCTTTTCTCTTCTTTTATTTCTGAGTTCTGTGCAAAAACCTAGTGACAGCTGTCTCATTTAAAGCCAGCCACCTGTACTTCTGGGGATGGGATGAGATGCAGAGAATGAGATTCTCAGTGTCTATATTTGATTATCATGTCCTTTCTAATAGGAATTTTATTAGCAGTTGTCTTGTGGAATTTTTCTACTTACGTAATCCGTCTCCTTTTTAAGCCGTAATAGCTGTCTTGTACCAACCACACACTTTGCATTCTGAACCAGGGATACCCTCCTCCCCAAAACCATTGTAAAACATGACCCTTGAACCTGAAGCTCCCATTTCAAGATGGAACGATTAATGCTCTGATTTTCACCAGCTGTCTAATAAGCACGGCTTATTCACCGGCACTTCCTCATAATTGAAATTCAAAGGAAGGAGCCTAAAACATCAATGTGTTCAGAATAAAAGGTGGAATCGCATTAAGTGTGGTACTTACTGAAATTGAGTAACTTGTAAAGTTTTAATACATGTAACATGGTCATACAGACTGTCCATTGACCACACAACTTGTTCCTCGCTGTGTGATGAGCAGGCGCTTCCCAGCCAGGCCTGGGAGCCTTCCCCAGCATCCCAGACACCTGCAGGCTGGGGGCTGGCGACCACTGGCAGGGGTCTTCCAGCAGCTTAGCAGTGGAGCAGAGCAGCAGAGGGCTCCCCACCCCACCCCCAGCATCTACCGTCTTCCTTCTGCCCTGCCACTTTGTTAAACACATGCACAAAATGGCTTCATTTTTAAACAGATGCCTTGCCTTGGATCTTAGCCTCCCTAACAGCTCCCTAAAAATGATCCTCTCTGGCACATTTACTGAGGCTGTTGCCGTGTGCTAGTGGGGATATATTATTGGGGACACACAGGATGGGGGTGGGGACAGAGGAATCCAAATTCTGTGGCACTGAGGGATCTTTTCTCACTGAAATACCTCCAGTCCCACCCTGTGGTACCCATGGTGCTTAGAACAAAGGAGAGAAAACTCCATGTGGGCAACCTCGCGTTCCTCGGAGATGCTCTAAGAAACCCCAAAATTCTTTAGCCACCCCAGGAAGAAAGGGAGGGAGAAAAGGAAGTAGGAAGGGAGAAAAGAAAAGAAAGGAGAAAAAAATCATTCTCAAATTATAATTTAGAAGAAAAATTAGCAACTTCTAGACTTTTTTTCCCCAATATTGGAAATTGAACCAAGAGGCTCTATACCACTGAATTGCCTCGCCAGCCCTTTTGATTTATTTATTTTATTTATTTTATTTTATTTTTTGAGAGAGGATCTTGCTAAGTTTCCAGGGCTGGCCTTAGAAAACTTGGAATCCCTCTGCGTCAGCGCCCAAGTGGCTAGGATTACAGGCATGTACCACTATGCCCAGCTCTAGACTGACTTTATACAGTCAGTTAATTCAGTTATTACTACTAAATATGAGCTTGTCAATAGAGGTTCATTCTAAGCAAAGTAAAAATGTTATTTCATTAAAACTCCCAAATATTCTATGAATCGGGTGTTATTTCCATTTTACAGATGGACACTGAGCACAGAGGAGCTTCTTGTGTGGACCCAGGGCTCTCTGTCTCCAAAGCCCAGGCTCTCAAATGCACCACTGCACGGGGCTTTCCTCTGGGCTTCAGATGCTCTGCACTCTGCAGGGGCAGCAGCAGAACTGCTGGGCACAAGCCCTTACTCCCTCACCTGTCAGGACGTCCTCTCCTCCGTGTAGGGATGGAGGTAGAGGCCCACAGTGGCCCTGGACCATCACTGTGTATTAAATCTGTGAGATGCAAAATAAGTAACCAGAACACATACTGTGATCATTTGTCTTCTTTGCATCCAGGGAAGAAGGGGTCTAGGTGACAGCAGAGGGAAGAAGGAGTGGGAAAAGCCCAAGTCAAATTCTCTGGTTGTCAAGAGAGAAAGCAGCTCTGGAACTATTCCATGGGTACAATGAAGATCCCAGCACCTGTTAAAACAGCTGGCTCAGTGGCCATGTCTGGATCTGCATGGACTCCCATAACAGGTGCCTATCTCCTCCTCACCATGAGGAGGGTGGACCCCATCTCTACGTGCAAGCCTGTGAACACCCCATACTCAGGAGTGGGGTTTCAAGTCTTCTCTAGCTGCAGAAGGGGGCCGGTGAGGTTTCGAGGTGTTCATCAACAGCTAGCCAAGCACCTGGGAGGAGTGTTTTAGAACCCAGGCAAGAACTGTCCTCCCAGTGGCAACCAGCCCCTGCTCATCTGGAGACACTCAAGGAACCAGCAGGGTTAGACTTTGTGTATTTGCGGCCCTGATGAGGGAGGCAGCCTCTCCCCTCTCTGCAGGAGGGAGTGGATCACTAAGAAAGCAGAGCTGGTTTGCTGGGTCACAGGCCCTTCACTGCAGGATCTGAAGACTGGAATTTTGGTGTCACTAAGCACCATCTTCTCACTGGAAATCCAATGTCATTGAACCAGACTGAACAGGAGCTCACAAGCTCCACCCCAGCCAAGTTCTTTTGCTAGGGCTCTTTTGAACAACACTATAAATTCCCCATACCAAATCTGGAAGGAATTGGGTTCCAGAGTCTTTTCTCCTGGGTTTAGAATTGTTCTTAAAGCATTTATGCTGAGGTTTTGTTTTTGCTTTTTCACCTTCAGTCAGACTCACTTGACAATTAAGGGACTCCTTAGAGAGAAAGGACATGCTTGCCAGCAGGGGACACCTGGTTCCTGTCATCCTGGGGGTAGCGTTGAGCCTTGCGGGCCCTGAGAGGACCAGCAGTGCCATCTTGTGGGGTGATCTCAGCACCTGAAGTCAGGCCACAGGAACGAAGCCCTTGACTGTCAGGCTTTGAAGAATGACAGGGCAGAGGGACGTAAGTGGGGCAAAGCTGTCCCTCTGCTCACCAGCCACACTCGTTGTTATTTTGGTGTCTAGAAAATTAAAAAGCCCAGTAAAGTAAGACCAGGTCAGGAAGATATTTCAAGAACTAAAAATAGCAGGAAAGCATTTGTTTTCCGGATGTTTACTAGAAAGTGATTGTGAAAGCCCCTCAGATGGGAATAGACTTTTCCATAAATTTCATGAAAACACAAAGCCACATGTTCAGAGCAAAGTCAAAGAAGAGTTTCAGAATTTGTTTCACTTCCATTAGGAGGGTGGGTAGAAGGAAGGCTTTCCAGAGAATGGCCACCAGAGGCAGCCCCACCTCACCCACCCACCCAACTGGGTGCCACACGAGCCCCCCCACCCTACCCCCCAACCTCGTTCACTTCACACTGGTGAATACTAATTAAAACATGCCCTTCTTCCTGAAACTGAGCTCTCTGTTCTCTTACACAGATATGCACACTCATGTGCACACATGCAGAGCTCAGTGGCCATGCCTGGGTCTGCATGGACTCCCACAGCAGGTGCCTGCTCCTTGCCCTAGGCGCTCAGCACCTCCACTGTGGAGAGGCACTTGGAGTCCTTGGTGGACTTTAATCGTCCCCATCTGTTCTGCCTGGGGCAGAGGAGGACACGGTGCTGTCAATTGAAGCCCCCACAGAGATAATCACATTCTTTCCAGCCGGTGCTCACCCGCCTGACCCACCAGCAGGCGGGAACACACTGGGAGTGTCCATTAGTAGGACTGGATCTGGTATGACAGCAGCCTCTCCCCCTCTGTTGACATGGCACAGATACCGTCAGGGGCTTCCCGGTCTTGGAGCAGCCTGATGCTCCTCCCAAGGTGCTGCTGGTGAACTAGACCTTTCCATGGAACTGAGAGGCTTTGCTCTAGAAAGTGCAATCGAGACTCTGCACACAGCTTCATACCCCGCCCCTGGCTCACTGGGCAACTTGGACTTGCAGGGAGATTTTAGGGGAGTATCCTTTCTGAATACTGACTACTTCTGTACCAGGAAGCGAGGGAAGTGGCACATGGCGGGCCCCTTCCCAGCCCCCGATGGCACTATGCACCACTGACCACTGTCAACAGTGGTGGTGTTCCTTCTGTCCCTGTTTCATGGGCTGCATCGGAAGTGGGAGTGGAGGAGGAGCTGGTGGCCCATCCCTGAAGGCCCCTCACCCTCTCCTCCATCCCTCTTCCCCAGGGCCCCCGGCAGCTCTCAGGGTGCTCGGCCACCGTGCCACTTGCATTTGTTTCTTCTTGTCTTCAGTGGGCTCGGAAGCTAAGTTGCTGCCTAAACCATGTCAAACCCTCAAGCCAAACAGAGGAAGGGCCTGGAGAGATTTTCCTCACATCCAGTCCAGCGATTGCAAGGCCCTTTCTTTGCTTACTTTGGAAACCCTTCTGTTCCAATAAGCAGTAACCACCCCTGGCCGTAGGATCCACCAGTGAAGCAAAGCTGGACCCGTCATGAATGTGCACGGCAGTGTGCATGGGACAGGTGGGGTGGGGTGGGGTGGGGTTGTCATTGTCATCATCACCATCCACAGCTAACATTGATGGAGTGCTTTCTGTGTGCTAAGCAGTGTGTGTGTGTGTGTGTGTGTGTGTGTACTCATAAGCATACAGTCACCTGGTGTGGTAGGGTCTGCTGCTAGCCCATTCCACAGAGGAGGAAACCTGGCCTCAGAAAGGCTAAGCACCTACCCACCAGCTGGTTCCTGGCAGACTCAGATTTGAACATAGATGTCTGACAGCAGAGCCCACCTGGAAGGTGTGGGTTTGCCACCTTTCCTCCTGTCCTTCCATGTGAACCTGACCACTGCATCTTGACTAGTCAGTTAGGAAAACACTGTATTCCTGAAGCCTGGGAACAGAGACCTATGAGGTGGGTAGAGTATGGCCTGAGAGTCCCCTAGCTCTGTCCCTGGGACCTTGAACACATTTATAAAGCCCTCTGACCCTCCGTTTCCTCCTTCAAATAGAAATCACACCTGCTGAGGAGACTCAGGTGAGCAGAAGTATTCTGCATTCCAATTAAGTGCTACAGACATAAATGATAGTTTTTAAGAAAAAACTTCATTTCACATTAGAAAATGAATGTTTAGATATACTTAATGTACTAGCTGGTTGAACAAGAGACTCTTATATTGCATTTAGATGACTATCTGCACTCTAAATCATAGACAGAAGACAGACCTATAATTTGAGGTCCCTTAAAATGAGGGGGTGGGGCTCCTGGCCACACTCATGTACCCTGGATGGCCTTTGTCCCAAGTCTGGCTCCCAGCACTTAGCTATTGTATAGCTTTCAGGAAAATTACTGACCATCTCTGATTTATCATCCTTATCTGGAAAATGGAGAGGTGAACCCTCCCTGCTATGTAGAATCCTGTTTGGGGTGATGGAGGGCTTTGCATTTTTCCAAGAAACACCTCCACTGGCTCTTTTAGCAGGTGTCCATGTGAATAGGAAAAAGCATTTGCAGAAAATGAACCCATGTGAAAACTACTAACCTGAAAATGGTTCTGCCCGTGCCGCCATCTCGGCCTTCCCTAGGACCTGCGCTGCACCTGGGTTTCCAGGCTTACTGATGTGCATGCGTGCATGGTGTGCATCTCCCCCTCCCCAAATCCTCTCACAGGGTAGCACCCCGACCCCAGTCCTTATCAGCATGCTTGGGAAGGACAGGCTGACCAGTCGGAAGGGCAGTGAACCCTCCCTGCTGTGCAGAATCCTGTTTGGGGTGGTGAGGGCTTTGCATTTTTCCAAGGGTGGTGCAGCACACCCCAGGGTGAAGGAGGACCTCACACCACTGGCTGAGGAGAAGAGGGCACTAGGTAGGTCGCCCCGAGCACAGCTGCCTAGCAGTAGCCATGCTGTGTGACAATTATTAGCCGTGGGTCCTTTCATAATCATTTGCTCAGGGAGAGCAGTGTCAATGTGGGTGCCCTGTGAGGACAGGGTGGGTACCTGTGGGGCCATGGGGAGGTTCTGGGCGATGCTGGAAACCACACTGGAATGCGTTAGGGAGGGGCAGCCTGCAGGAGTGAAGGAATTTGAAGCCACCCCTGAGCCTGGGAGGGCTTGTCCCAGAGGCCATGGCAGACTTCCTCAAATTTGGCAGGGCTGTCCCACTGAAGAGGGTAGACCCGGGAAGGGCCTCTGGGCAGAGTACAGGAGCCCTAATTCATGTCACCAGAGACCCTTGGCCTCCAGAAGCACAAGAGCACCCCTGTCAGCCCTAAGTTCCCACCTGGCCTTTAAGGCCAGAGGTGTGGCTTGAACCTCTCAGAGGTGGGGCAGAAATGCCGTGTTGTTGGGGACCCCTACTGACAAGGAAATCTTCTTCGTGAAGTCCTAGAACACTCAAAAGTCTTCCTGGTGATTTATCTATTAATCACATGTTGAGAGGGTAGTAAGTGGGGCATGAATACAGTGTGTTGGAATTGACTTCAGTCATTGCTGCTTTGGAGTCCAGCGGAGTTTAAGAATGTGAATTCATTGGGCTGGGGATGTGGCTCAAGAGGTAGCGCGCTCGCGTGGCATGCGTGCGGCCCGGGTCTATACTCAGCACCACATACAAACAAAGATGTTGTGTCTGCCGAAAACTACAAAATAAATATTAAAATTCTCTCTCTCTCTCTCTCTCTCTCTCTCTCTCTCTCTCACTCTCTCACTCTCTCACTCTCACACACACACACACACACACACACACACACACTATTTCTTAAAAAAAAAAAAAAAAAAAGAATGTGAATTCAGGTTCTCAGCCTTCGGGACTCTAGGGGAACTGAGTCCCTGAGCTCAGTCTTGATGTCAGCTGCTCTCTGGGGTGGGAGGGCGCCACTCCCTAAGTGCTGTTTCTGGCACTTCATCCTGTCTGTCTGCAGGTCCATAAAATGCCAAGCTTTGCTCACCAAGGAAATTTAGAGAATAAGGAACAGGGAAGACCAGTCAAGACCAGTGACCCTGTTGAGGGTTTGATGTGGTCATTATCAAGTGAGACACAGGACCAGGCTCAGCACTGCCTCGTCCCCACTGTGGCACAGCTTCAGTTCCTGCTGATGTTGGGAAGTGTCCCCAGGACTCCAATCCAGACTGACTGACTCGCAGTGCCTTGGAGTTCAGTGAGTGTGTTGGGTGAGACTGCCAAGGCCTGAGGGTGCGGGGAACAAGGGAGGACAGTCTTCCCTGTCTCCGTTTCCTGAGAGAGAATAATGGTGCATCTTCAAAACAACACCTGTCAGAACGATCTCATCAGATTACATAAATCCTCAAAGCAGCTCTCACACTGTATAGAACCTGGAAAGTAGGTTACCCTGGGCACGGGCCCTGATGGAATCTAATGTGCCAGTGTTTCCCAAGCACAGCGGTGCACCCGATTCTTTACCAGGGGTCCTTGTTTAAACTACCCCCCAGTCTCCTCCTCGTGACTAGAAGGCTCTGCATGTGCAAGCACGATTCTTAATTTTTGAAGTATCATCTTAAGGTAAAAGCCTTGCCTGCGATCATGCCTCATACGCAGGAATTAGCCTCATTTCTTTTACTACTTTATTTCTGACTGGCATCAAACAGAGGCACTGGAGAAGAGCAACGCAGGATGGAGCCTTGGAGGCGTTACTGATGCCCTACCCTTGAGCCTGCTAGTCTAACAGAATGTACAGTGTTTAGGTCGCACCCAAAGTCTGCTCTGCACACAGCTCATCCCCCAGTCCCATCACTGTCCCTGCTACAGACCAGAATCAGCCCTCAGGGGAGCACATAAGTTAGGTCCACACCCTTTCTGTACTTCATCCCTTCAACTGTGGCCATCAGACCCTGAGTCACGCCGACCACTCCTCAGTCTCAAACACCAACCCCAACAGGGTGAACAGGGCCTGCCATGGCTGCAACACTGAAACACAGGGTTGGTGTGGCTGCAGCCACTTCCTGAGCCACTGTGGCAGACACCGTGCACACACCTGCCCTCCCTCCAGTCCACTTGACTCCCTGGAGCCCTGGTGGGCTCCGGTGACGGGAGAGCTTGCGTGATGCTCTTGATGCATGCCCATCGCTACCGATGGGTGCCCATCATGTGTGATCTGGATGCACACAGATAGGCAGTGTACATTTTAAGACATATATCCCCAAAGTAGGCTTGAAAGGTGATACTTGAATTTTTACTTCTTTATTCATCAGTATTTACTCATTTAAAAATATTTAATGATAATTCAATATGAAAATTTAATATTTACTTCTGTGGTGCTTAATATTTACCATTTCCGGATTCCTTTCCAAAGGGCTATCCCCACCCTGTGGGAGGCCACTACTGTGGGAACCCTGTTATCTGTCCCCTCCTCTCTTCCCTAATCCAGAAGTGTCCATCAATTTAGGTATAATGATCCAGAAATTCCCTCCCCGAAGCCTAACTAGCCACATTGTGCAGAACATAACACAAAGCTGGCCGTACCCAGCGCAGCTGCACCCATGGAACCTCCCTCTCCACTGTCACCTGATTGTTGTCAGAGCATGTTCTTTACTCTGAGTTCCTTACAGTTTCACTGACTGTCTCCCTTAATGAGTAAGAGCCAAAGGGCAGCTAAACCTCAGCAGGTGGGCAGGGGTGTGTTGGCTGGGCTAGAGGCCCGAGGAGTGGCCTCCTGTGGGTGCTCCCGCAGACAGCCCTGGGATGACTGGACTGGGGTCATTCCTACTGCTAAGTTCTGCTTCAGCCCTAAGTCTGAAGGCCACTAAGCAGCCATGATGGGACCATCTCATTGAGAGGCTCCCAGGGCAGCTGGAGGTTCAAATTATTAAGAAAAGCATGTGCATCTGTCCACAGACAGGGACCGCATGTTAACAGTGGTCATCACCAACACGCTTTGGTTTGTCTCCTCTTCATGAAGGATCATATGCTACTAGGGTGCCATATTCTGCCCTCTCAATACCGTTGACAGTTTGGGAAGATGGGTATTAATTTACAGGTGAAAAAGTGATAGCTGCCATCATAAGGACCTTGAGTCCATGATGCTTGGTGGTCCACAGGTGCCAGGAATTTGCATCGGTTGTGGGGTCTCACTGGTTAGAAGTTTCTGGAACTCATGGACTCCATGGGGACACTGGGCAGGGAAGCCCCTGGTGGAGAGGGAGGGAAATTCACCCCAGAGCCAAGCTACTTCCCTGTTTGCACAGTCCCACCAAATCAGAACTGCCCCGCTTCCTCACAGTGAGAACCTGAGGACTGACCGAAAAACAAGCCAAAAGAAGTTCTTTGGGGCTGTGTCTTCTGCCACCTGTTTTCCTCTCTCACTCTTTGCTTGGACTCACTTCAGAGCAAAGCTTCCTGGTAGCCTTTCCAAAGGGCCTTCAGACTTAGAGCCCCACCACCTAGTGCTTGTGGACACCAGCACCCAGGGAGGGGTCTGCTCCCATCCTCCTTGGGCCTTTTCAGTCCCGAAGCCTCCGTCGTTCCAGCTGCATGTCGCCTTCTGTGGCCTGCCTGTTAAACCCGCCTTTCCCTCCTTGTTTTCCAGCCCGCCTAAGCCAACCGTGTTCATCTCGGGAGTCATCGCCCGGGTAAGCTCACCCGCCCGCCCTGCGGCACCTGCAGCACCCACGCTGTGCATCAGATGGGAGCATCGCACCGCCTCCCAATGCTGGTTCTTGGGAACCCCTCCTAGACTAACCCGCAGCGCTGCGCACCCCCGCCCCCGCCCCACACCTGGGGCCTGTTACTTTCTTTTTTGTCCCGTTTCCTTCATGCAGCACATTTCTGCCGCCGAGGGGACCTGACTGCCCCTGCCCTCTGCAGACAGCCAGGGCTCCAGAAACCATGCCCCGGGGCAGGCGTTCTTCAGTGACCTCAGCTAAAAGTGTGCTCACATTTTTAAATGACTTTAAACATCAACATAAGAATCATGTCACGACATAAGAGAATTTAAGAAATACAACTTGGTGTCCATGAATAGCTTTAGTGGCACATAGCTACGTCGTCCACTACGTCCTAGCGATGGCTCTTTCTTCTGCCCTCTGCTGAGTTAAACCCATGGTTCAGTTGCACCCTAACCCTTCGAATCCCCCTCATCTGGGAGACTACACTCTGCCTGTCTGCGGGCTCTCTCCATAGTGCCACCTGGGCTCTGCTGCTCTCCACACATCCAGGTCCTGGTCCCGCCACTAGTGAGGACGGCTCTGTGGTGGAGCTGTAGCCACAGCCATCCAGACACCCCGGGACAGACAGACATGTCTGCCACACCAGCACCAGTGTGAGGCCACCCCGTGGCCAGGCTCCACCAAGCACAGCCCCGTCACAGCCCGCTGTTGGTGCAAGAAGCCAACTGACCCCCCCCCCACCCCTGGAAAACAGCCAGGCCCCTTCTCCTGTGCCTTTCCTTCCCCACCAGCACCCAGGCCTAGCCCACAGCCATGATGGCAAATCTGAGGCTCAGGTTTTGGTCCTTTCGCCCCTAATGTGGATATGATCACAAAGACCTAGCAGGGGAAGCTGCCAGCACCCAGCTCAGGGCAGAGCGAGTCCTGCTGTGCATCTGTCTCGTGGCCTGGGGCAGAGCCAGCTAACACAGTCTCTGTGCTGCCCTCCCCCTCCCGGCCCCTGGTCCTGAGGGCCCCTGAGAGCCTCGGCCCCCAGCCACAGGAGAGGGGCTCCTCGCTGCTGAGAGGTCACTGCCCCATTGCCCCTCAGCCTCTGCTTTCCCTGCAGGAAACCAGTGGACGCTGGGTGTGGGGCCCTGGCACCTAGCCCACCCTTTCACAGTGGCTCATTTGTGTCTCCGACAGGGTGACAAGGACTTCCCCCCAGCGGCTGCACAGGTGGCTCACCAGAAGCCTCATGCCTCCATAGACAAGCACCCTTCCCCCAGGACCCAGCACATCCAGCAGCCTCGCAAGTGAAGGAGCACCTGCACCCCGACACCCCAGCAGACCTGGCTTCACTTCCCTGTGACCTCCCCAGTGGAGACCCAGCACCTTCTCCAAGAGCTGCTCAACCTGGGAAATCTAAGACAAATCCAAGCACCCCTTCCTTTGTCTTAAATTTCCATATTTAAAATTAGAAACATTCAAACCCCAAATGTGTTCTAGGAGTCTTGGTGGGATGTCATTGAAAGATCCTCGCACCCTCCCCCAGAAGTGCCATTAGCAGAATTTGCTGAGACCCAAGTAAAATGAAGTCCTTCACCCTTTAGCCTAATTCTGTCTTCGCTGTGTTCTGGAGTCCTGCCTGTGGTCCTGAGAACAAGAGGGCACAGTGTGGCAAGATTCAATAAGGTTAAGGAAAAGCGCAACCATTTCATGCTTTTTAGTAAAAACGTAACAGTCTGCATGGCCACGGGAGGGTATGACATAAGGGCTGGACTGGCAGGTCTCAGGGAGGGCCTTTGAGCAGGCACCTGACACTGAATCCCCCCATGGGCAACAAGGGTCTCAGTACAAGGTACCCAAGCATCACAGGACTCAAAGGAAAGCGGTCGGCTCTGAAAAGGCTCTTTATTTCCAGAGGCCATTGTGCTGAGGTCGTGGGCAGGGAGATCCCAGGAGCACTTGCCCAGTGAGATCGTCTCAGTCCAGGCTCTGGGAAGAAGGAGACAGACCTCAAGGTTCAGCAGTCACCTCTAGGGCTGCTCTGGCCTGGAGGTGACCACCTTCCAGGGTGGAGGAGGACACAGCTAGCTCTGGGGTGCTTCACACAAGAGCTGAAAGCATGAGAGACGGGGTCGAGGCCTGCCCTTTGCCTCCCCAGGGATCACCACGTCCCCCCCGAGCGTGGTCTGTCTCCCTGAGACCAGAATCCCTCCTACCCAGGCACACATCCGCCCACACCCACCCTCACTTGGGCACATCAGATTGTGCAGTTTCTACACGTGTCTCCTGCTCCCAGATGCTCTAAATTAGTCCTTGTCTTGAGGCTATGGTGTGCTCTGCTTTTCCAAAAAAAGCAGACATTAGAAGCTTCTGGAGCGCTGCTCAGGAGAGGGTGTGCCTGACCGTCCCACCCACCAGCAGTGGAGTCTGCTGCAGGTCCAGGTGGCACTGTGGGCATCCTTCATGTGACCAGCCTTTCTGGTACCTTCTCCAGGCTTGTGTGCCAGGTGGTCAGGTCAGCTTGTCCTCTTCCCTGTTTCCTGGGATGCCAGGGCCTAACCCTCAAGGCCCACGTTGCCGATTTCATATTTCTTAATCGCTGAAACGTAGGTATGAACAGAGGGTGTCTCTGGAGACCCAGGCCTGGCTGGCAGTACTGCCATGGAACACGCCACAGGAGCAGCCTGCCCCTGTCTTGTTGAAAGGACCTCCTGCCGCCAGAGGCACGCCAGTTTTTCCAGAGGCACGTTCCATAAACTCCAAGCTAGATTGCACACGCGACTGTGGACTCTAGATCCCTGAAAGCAAGTGCTTTTCTGAATGAGTTTATCAATCGCCGACTGCAAGAATAATAGAGATTCTAATAAAGCTCCCGCATCAATTCTCATGGCTTGTTTCTCTCACATCTCAGAGATTCCCTTTTACATTTTCCTGGGGCTGCCAGGTGGTTCCAGTAGAAATACAAATGTGCATACGTGATGAATATTTTTCAAAAAATCATTTCCCAGTCACAGATCTGAACTGTCGAACACCTGGCAACTGGAGCGTGATCATCTACTGAGATTGGCAAAACATGGAAAAGCTTAATATAGTTGGTGGAAATGTATTACTTGGGCCCAGCAACTGGGCTGGCCCTGTGCTGAGCAGGCCCATTGGGAACAGATTTTAAAGAGAATCACTCATAGTAAGCCTAGAGGTGGTGGTCGGTAGCTGGTTCTTTGTTATATGCCAAACATCTGCCTGCGTGAGAAGGTCTCCCAGAGGAGACCAGGAGGCAGACAACCCAGAGGTGCAGGACCAAGTCTGAGTTTGAGCTGGGAGGGACCCCTGGAATTTTCTCCCTGGAAGCTGCAAGGTCAGGATGGACCAAGCTTGGGTGTGGCCGTTATCACACAGTGCAACTCCCTACAGCCCTCTCCCTCACATCCTGCTGCCTCTGGAAGCTGCTGTTTGTATGTGTGTGTCCTGCCTCCTGGGGACAGGGCTGAGGGTCTTGCTCATTTTGTATCATGGGGCAGTCGATATTCTCCATCAATACGCAGTGGTGGATGGAAGCACCACACACACATCAGACATGGACGGGACTGACCCCGGGGGTTTCCCTGGCACTGAGAAATACCATTGTCCCTGCATTGGTTCCCTGCTGCTGCCATAATAGAGCCACAAACTGAGTGGCTCCAAACAACAGAATCGCGTCCTTTGCCCATTCTGGAGTCTGGATGTTGAAAGTCAAGGTGCTGGCAGGACATCTGTCCTCCCTCTGAAGGCACAAGAGGGGCTCCTTCCCACCATCAAGCTTCAGGCAGCCGCCACCTTTGCCATTTTCTGGCTCAGAGCATAAACATAAATCTCATCTCAGACTCTGCAGTCACATGGCCATCCCCTTCTCTGTGTGTCTATGTCCAAATGTCCCAAAGGACACCGGTCATTAGATTTGTGCCTTCTCTGATCCAATGTGACATCATCTTCACCAATTACAAATGCAAAAACCCTACTTCCAAATGAGGTCACATCTACAGGCAGTGGGAGTCAGTGCTTGAATATTTTGGGAGGAGGACACTAGTCAACCCAGGGCACCAACCTCTTGCTAAATTCCTGGCCACACCAGTCCATTAATTGTTCCTTTAGTAAATCACCTTTCCATCACTGCACCTGCCATGCTCCGTTCATGGCAGTGTCCCTGGTCACCAAGCAGAGCCATCTTCAGGAGTGGAGAGAGAAGACTAGAAGGGGGCGCAAAGGGGCAGATGCCCCCCTTTACAGAGAGCTGTCTGCCCCTGGTTCCCATAGCTCATGAGCCTCCCCTTGAGGGGAAGATGAGGGGGACAGAAGCAGATGTGGACACAGGGAAATGGTGTTGAGGTCAGGAAGAGGACAGCTAATGGCACCCATTGCAGAAGCACAAACTCAGCCTCTCGGCAGAGCCTCTCATTCTGCAGAAGAGGCAAGGAGAAGATGAGAGCATGCACCACACAGGGCCAGCTGAAGGTGGTTCAAAACTGGCTGAGCCTTGAAAGACTGAACTGAGAATAGAATGGACCGCAAGTGGAGTTGTTCCAGCCAATCTTAGGACTTCCTCCAACAGTGACCGGAGACAGACCTTGGAGGAAAAAAAATCCACTTCACTTAGGCGTGGTTACCAACAGGGTGGGCTGGTGCAAGGTCATGAGCCAGAGGATCAAGTCTTGTGTCACAAGCTCGAATATTGACTGAAAGGGCACAAACACTCGCACAGAACTATGCAACCAGTCCTGGCTCTTCCCTAAGCCCAGGTTCAGGCGTCAGGTAAGCACCCATGCGCACACGGCCGCAAAGCTACAGGGTGAGATGTGCCCAGCATTTTCAAGAGCCCTGGCAATGGAGACATGGGAGTGACCTCCAGCCAAGGGGAGGGCACAGCCTGGGCGGGAGGAGCCTTGAGCTCAGACAGCCAGAGAACGGGCAGGGACTGTGGGGAAAGGCAGATATTGTCGACCTAGCAGGTTTGTAATGAATTAATTATTTTCAAAACATCTGCCTCCTGCCTGGACAGCCTATGGTGTTCTTCCACTGTTCTGCATATTTCCTGACTCCACAGATGCTGCGCTGGTTAAATGCTTCTTTTAACAAACTCAAAGTAAAGTTTTTTCCCCCAAGACTTGGCATCCTGCTGGCCTCTGCAGGATAAAAACAAAACAAAACAAAACCCCAGGCATTTCGTAACACTCCCAGGAGGCCTCTATAACCGTATGCTCCTGAAGAACAGGGAGGTGAGTGGGTGACGGTGGCAAACCATGAAACTTTGAGTACCTGAAATGTCCTTGGAATGGTTATATTAGTCAGGGTTCTCTGGAGAACCTGAACCAATAAGATGTTGTAGATAGACAGTCATGTACCTCACAGCAATGTTTTGTTCCACAACAGGCCACATATACAGTGGTAGGCCTATAAGACTCTATAGCGTAGGGATGTGGCCGCCATCTTGGTTTGTGTAGTACATTCTAAGGTGTTTGCAGATAACAAAATCACCTAAGGATGCATTTCTCAGAACGTATCCCTGTCCTTAGTGGCATGTGACTACATACACACACACACACACACACACAGAAACTTTTTTTTAAAGAATTGGCTCATGATCTTATGGAGACTGGGCAAATTCTCTATTTGCAGGGTGGGCTGGCAGGCTGGCAGCCCGGGAAGAAATGTGTTGCAGTGAAGTCTTGGGGCTCTCTTCTGCAGAATCCCCTGTTGCTCAGGCAGCGGGTGCGGGTTTTGTTCTGTTCAGACCTTCAATAGATTGGAGGAGGTCCACCACTTTATGGAGGGGAATCTGTTTTACACAAAGGTCTTCAATTTAAATGTAAACCACATCCAAAAACACCCTTGCAGAAACATCTAGAACAATGTTTAACCAAATATCTGGGCTCTACGGACCAGCCAAGTTGACACATAAAATTGAGCAAAGAGTGCATTGCAGGGCTGGGGGTGTGGCTCAGTGGTGAAGTGCTTGCCTTGTATGTGTGAGGTACTGGGTTTGATCCTCTACACCACATAAAATAAGTAAAATAAAGGTATTCTGTCCATCTACAACTAAAAAAATGTATTAAAGAGTCCATTACACGTCATTGTTCTTTGAGTCTCCAAGCATCTTAAGTCTGTTTTTACATCGGTCCTAATGAGGTGTCTTCACACATTCTGCCTAACATTGAACTTGCTCTTCCAAACAGACTCTCTAAAATTCAGTTAAGGGCAAGAGAAAATAATTTTCCCCTCATTCTCCCCTTTAATCCTAAATATTATAAATCCAATTGCCTTGCTTTAAAAAAATCCAATTTGTCAACCAGAAAAGACCCAACACTATCTGATGTTATGAACTAATATAATCTGGAGGATTTGGGACTCTACCTAGAAGCCCTAAACAGCTTTTTGATTACATTTCAACATTGTCATTCTGCAATGCCACTGGTCACTTCAAAGAGAAAGTCCAACATTTTGTAGCATAAGGGCTCAGTTTCCTGTGAAAATTACCCCAAACCTGCAGATGTTCCTCTCACAGAGAACACGGAACACAATTGGAACAATAATGACAATGTTCATCATCCCTGGAGCAGTGGTATTCATCTGGGGGCGATGCTGCTGCCCAGGAAATTTGGGCAAAGTCTGGAGACATTTTTGGTTGTCAGAACTAGTTGGCACAGGAAGGAGGGGGGCCAGTTAGTGGCATCTAGTGCACAGAGGGCAGAGGTGTTACCCAATGTCCCCCCATGCATGGATGTCCTTCTACACAGAATGAGGGCATCCATTAAACAAGCAAAGGCCAATGCCCCCAACCTGGATTCTTGAAAACAAGCAATACGTGTTCCCGCGGTGAGGGCGCGGTCAGTGGAGGTGGCTGAAGTAGCTCAAGCTTGCGTGGGTTTTCAGTCCCTGGAGCAGAAAACAGCAAATTGCTGAGATGCAGACTTTATGGAGGGGAATCTGTTTTACACAAAGGTGGGATGCAGTGGGAAACTTTAGGTGGAGCAGATCTGTTCCTTCAGGAGAGCATTCGGTGGTTCCCAGCATAATGACTGTTTTCTCAGACACTGATGCAAAGAAGAGCAGAGATAAATGTCCTTGGTGGCTTCCCCCGCACACCCATCCAGGGCATCCAGGCTTTCAGCCATTTAAATTTTTCTCAAAGAAAGGTCTGGAAACCTCTTTCCAAATGATTGCAGCCTATTTTCTACCATGAACCGTGAGTGCCTTGAGCTGATTAACCTCAAAGTTATCAGGACACGCGGTGAAGGGACACATGGCTACAGAGGAAAATGAGTGTCACCCTGTAGAACAGCAGCGTGAAAGAAGCTCGTGCAGGGAGAGTTGTCTTCAGGCAGGGACTGTGGCCTGGTCTCCATCCTGTCTTCTGGCACCATCCCGACCAGACGGCCCCTCCACAAGTTCTTGCTGCCGTCACCAGGGGTGCAGAGCCGGGGGTGCTCAGGGAGAGTGCTCCCACCCTCCTCACACTCACTCAGTAGTGGAGTCCAAGTGTGGGGTCTGTACATAGCCCTCAGCGCTGAGGGGTGACCCATGAGTATGTGGCTTTCCCTGAGTTCTTGAGTCCTTCTAGGAAATTACTGGAGCTGAGGACAGTTTGGAGAACACCCCCCCACCCCACCCCGAGCATCTGATGATACTATTTCATCAGAAGTGAGCACGTCTTGGGGACTGTGCCCCCACACCTTGCAGTTTGGCTAACTCTGGACCCCCAATCCTTTTGCAAAACAGAAATGAAGACCTGAGTATCAGATGGCCCCATGGGCCACCTCAGGCCCTCGAGGATCAGGAGGACATCACCCTCTGTGCTTGGTCTAGGTAAGGGATCCCACATTAGATCCCCTCGTGGGGGATCCAATTAGTTGATGGAGGGTACAGGGAAACCAGGGGCAGTGGCCTGTGGCTTAGTGAGACTGAACATGCATTTTTTAGCCCTGGTTTCCCAAAACAGCCTATGCTTCTTTAAGGAAATCAACTTCTTTAAGAAAGTAGCGTTAAGTTTTATTTGCCGATGAATGAGAAAAGAAAGATCAAAAAAATTAGACACTTGTTCTGTTGGCTACAGTCTCCATGTCTAGACGCCAGTCCAGGCTCCACCCCTGAGGATCTGCAGGGCCAGAGCTCAGGACCACTCTTGCAATGGGTCTAAGCTTTTCTCCCAGTTCTAAGTGGTGGGTTATGGGAGGGCAGGTGAGAGAATTGTCCTTCTTCTCCTGGGAGGTCCAGGGGCAAGACTCCTGGTGCACACAGGGCTCCGGGGAAACAATGACTCCTCCTGGCAGACACCTGCCTCCCTCTCACCACAACTGGAAAGCTATTGGCCCAGACCGTTCAGGACACTGTCCCTGTGTGAAGGACCCCACAGCACACATGGCAAGGTGGAACGTAGATTCTTTGGGAACATGATTGCACCGGGGAGCAAGGAACCAAGGACCCCTCTCTACCTGCCTGAAGACCATGCGTAGTTCAGAGCAGCTCACCGGAGTTCATACAGGGCCTGCGGCTGAGCAGGTTGGCCTGATTCTCCCTGGGGAGACGTTTATGGACATCGTTAGAACTCAGAAGGGCTTAAAATATGTGTCACCCTGCTGAAGCCAGTACTGTGCTTCTCTTCCCTGTATCAGGCTTCACTGGGGGCCTCGAGAGATGCTCTTGATCACCTGGAGGGCAGGGAGGCAGGGAAGACATGGGGAACCCCCAGGACCATCAGTCAAGGCAATGGGCACAGAATCTGCTGAGGTGAGCCCTCTGTAGCACAGGCACTGGCGTTCAGTGTTCACTGATTCACGCACAAAGCAGGATCACAAGGAAAGCACGCAGCCAGGATCAAACCCGTCAGTCTGTCTCCAAAGACTTTCTGCACATAGCTTAGGATATGTCCGTTGTCGTCTGGTTTAATTAAGCAAGCCAAGCATCTTCTTCCCCGTATGCTTTTCTGGGAAAAGAGCCAGGCTGGGTCTAATAAAGCCAGTATTTTCTACATTGCCATCTTTTCTGAGATGATTTAGCTGATTTCCATTGTCATTCAACATCCCCCTAGTAAATGCCAGCACCTCCATCAACATGGCCTCATCTGCAAAGTCTGGAGAGGGGTTTGGTAGGACAGTCGCTCTGCCCAGGCCAACAGGTAGCAGGCCATTTCTGACCCCTGAACAGAAGACGTGGGGAGGTCAGTGACTGCTCCAAACAGGGGCAGCCTCTGCTCACCTCCTGAAGGGGGCTTGCTCCTGGGAAGGACACAGCTCAAAAGTGTGGGTCAGAAGCTACACAGCCCAAGCTGGGAGGGGGTGCCGCCCTGTCTGGCATTCAAGAGGCTTCCGGGTAGAAGCACAAAGGGTCACAAGACCCTCTCCTTGCTCCTGCCCTGCTGTGGGATGCAGGGGCTTTAGCCCTGAGAACACCAAGTACACTTGGTGCAGGCACAAGCTGTGATCCATCTTTAATCTTGGGATAAAAAGACGCAGGAAGCCATGAATGTGGCCTGTGTGTGGTCAAGGAGGCTTTGGAGCTGACGAAGGTGAGCGGGTGGGTGTGGGAGGGGGGGCCTTGTTTCAATCTCCACTCACTTACCTGGGAGCCTGGCTCAAGAGGTGGATGTCTCTGTGGTCATCCCTGGGGTCTAAGGAAGTCCATTATTTAGTCTGGAGTCTGACAGAAGAAGGTAGGACACCACCGTTCAGTGGCCACCAACTTGTTAAGACCTTACTATGATCTCTATGTCAATTAATTACATCATGAAAACCCTAAAACTGGGAACGGTCCATGCTGAAATGGACACTGAGAAGTTCAGCGACTTGCCCCCAGGACCCCATGGCCAATAGCGGGCAGAGCTGACCCATGGCCTCTGCCCTCTGTGGTCCAAGCTGCCCCTTAGGGGATGGGAGCTGGACTCAGCTCATGGCCCCAGCTCAGCAGAAAGCCAGGACACCTGTCCTGCAACACATAGTTGAAATGGAGCAACTCTGTGGTGCAAGCCCCGCTCTAGAAACTGGGAAGGAGAAAGATGGGGCTCCAGCTCCCTAGGAGGTTTTGCTAGGTGTGGGGTGGAGGCCAGATAGGACAACACGCAGAGTGCCACAGGGAACAGGTGAGATGGCAGAAAGGCTGAGTTGAGCTTTAGCTGGGTGTCCAGGAGAGGACCTAAGGAGAGCAGCTAGGACCGGACAGACCTGTGTCGCAGGGAGAAGCGCAAATCCACGAGTCTGCTGCGAGATCCTTCTCATCCTCTCATCCCCTCTCATCTTCAGGACATCCCCGACACAGGGAGCACAGCAGGCTGCTCCCCGCCCACCTCAAGGCCAGGGAAGGAGGCTGGGTCTTTCTCTAGGTGCAGCAGAAAGGAGTGGCAGGTTTTGAGCTGGAGGGCAGCAGGGTCAGATTCATGGTTTTCTGCCTGGGAGGACCGGAGCTCGGACCCGGATGGCAGCCAATGACAGGTGAAGGATTTGAGGTACATTTTACCAATTAATATGGTGTAAGACCTGAACCTAAAGTTAACATCGCGTGCCTCCTCGACAGCTGGTAGAACCAGGAGAGACCGTTATGGTCCAACCACAAGTTCCATCCCCCACTCAGCTTGTGGACAAATAGCAGCAGTCTTCCTGTCCCACGACCAGACACAGGGCCTGCTAATCCCTGCAATTTCCCAAAATGCCAGTCACATCTTCTTGCAGAAACTAGGGGGTGCCCACCTCCTGGCATGCCCTCTGCCACTGGCTCCTCATGTGGTCCATTGTGGCCTGCAGGGTCTTTCTCGCCCAGACTGTGAGCATTTGTGGTTCTATCTGCTGCTGTCATCTGTCCAGTGCTGTGTGCTCCACTCACAACCCAGGTAGGAATCCCTCCTTCACCCACAGGTGGATGAGAATTAGTCCAGGCAAGGAAGGCACTCAGATTCGCATCCACTGGGCATGAAGGGGACAAGAGACCTCCAGGCTCTGAGTCAGTATCCTGGGGTGGTGGTGTCCCCACAAATTTCATTCAAGTCCTAACCCCTGGTACCCATGTGAGCTTATTTGGAAATAGGGACCTAAAACATGTAATATGGTTAAAACATGATCCCACTCAGGTAGGGTGATGCTAATCCAATGACTAGAAAAGGGAAATTCAGACACAGGTGACAGGAACACATGGGAGCAACCTGGCCACAGGCGAAGGAAGGCTAAGGATCATGAGCAGCCATTTAAGCTGGCAGAGGCAAGAAGGGACCCTCCCCAAGGGCTTCTGAGGGAATGTGGTTCGTTGAACTTCTGGCCTCCAGAACAGTGAGAAAATACATTTCTGTTGTTACAAGTCATCCAAGTTGTGGTGATTTGCTGTAGCAACCCAAGGGATCCAGGTGGGGCCCAAGAACACACATTTCTGACAGTTTTCTGGGTGTGTTGACACTGCTGGGATCACCGTTTGAAGACCACTGGTTCGGGTAATGGAGGATTAATCCAGAAGAATGCGGAGGTTGCCACAGTGTCTCAAGGGCCTCCTAGTCCTGAGTCCAGGACTGGGACAGCGAGTGGAGTCCTGCTCTCAGGGCTCAGTATGAGGATGGGGCATTCAGACCCAGCACCTATAGAGCCAGGGATAGAAAGAGGACAGGTGTGGCATTTCCCGCCTCTGACCTATTCCTGTCACCCCAAGAAGACACTGCATCTGATTCAAGGGAGGAGAATGCATCATGCACGGGGAGGCCATGCCGGTAGGATGGGGACAGGAAGGGCCTCTCATCGGCACCTGCACTTGGTCACCCAAGGCTGTGACAGGTCAGGGCTGCATTGTGGGGAAGAAAGGTAGCGGGTGTCCAGAGCAGATCCCTTTGCAGGATCCAGATTGGCCATAGTGAGCCCAGGCTGTTGAGTGGCTTCCCTGATGGACTCCTTTGTCCTGGAAATGAGGACAGTCCCCTTTCCACTATAGGGAAATGGCTTACTCACCATGGTCTGTGAACCCAGTCCCTATCCAGACTCTCACCCAGCTGTGACACTGACCAGGCTTCTGTCTTAGTAGGAGGTAAAGACAAGGTAAAGTCATCTCCTTGCAGCTAATTTCTTGATATTCTTGTTTTTTTTTTTAAATCACGCTTCTGAAATATCAAGGTGGACTTGAGTTTTATTCACATATTTTTTTCTAGCTAGGAAAACATTCCACTTTTGTTCAGTTTCTGTTAATTTTTAGAGAGCAATGCAGAGTTGAACACAGTAGGGCAACAAGCAGCATGCAGCATGGGTGGGTGGGCAGGGGTGTCTGCCCTGCCCGTGGCCCTCTGGGCACTCTCCACACTGCGCAGAGACCCATCTGGCCAACCCTGCTGCAGGGGCAGTGACCCCCAGGGTCACGGAGCCACCGGCTGCAAGCTGACGATCTACCTGAGCAATTTGCACTGACAGCTGTGGGCAGACTGGAGGCTCAGGACTGCCTTTCATGGCCCTGGCTGGAAACCTGCCCAGTCCTCACCCAGGCACACAGCAGGCATGACCTGCGAGCCAGTGGCCACAGAAGCTCTGTGGTGAACCAGGGGCAAGGGCGCCTGCATGCAGAAGCCTCCACGGACATTCCTGACCACACTCGGCAGGCACACACACTCCTCCCAAGGCCACTGGACAGGGTGAACCCCCAGGGAAGTGCTGGCCTATGTCTACCCACCTCACTCCCAGCTTGCAGCGGGGAGCTTAGTGCTTCCAGGCCCCCAAGTATCCAGCCAGAAACCAGAGACAAGACCACCGTCTTCCTCCTCCGCCTCCCCCTCTCACTTTTCATGTCCCAGTTCTCAGGCTGCTTTACAAGGTCCATTCCTCGTCTGTTAACTTCTCATTTAGTATTTCCACCCACCAAATACATCATTGACTATTTCATAAGCAAGCACCAATTACCTCCAATTACGATTCTACCCTAGGACAAAGTTTTGTTTAAAGTTAAAGAGGAAATCACCTATTTGGGTCCTTCCTTAAAAATCATGTAGTATTATGATGTTTAATGAGTTGGACTTTAGACTTCTTAAGATCAGAGCAAAACTCCCAAGTAAATAGGAACTAATTATTTCAAGTCCCATCAAAAATAAACTAATTCACAATAAGGTGGGGGGGGCACTAGAGAAGAATAGAGCGACTTTAGGTAGAGAGGAATGAAGGGAGGGAAGAGGGTGTGGAATAGGAAAGATAGTAGAATGCAACAGACATTATTACTGTATGTATACACATGACTGCATGACTGATGTGATTCTACAGCATGCACAATCAGAAAAGTGAGAAATTATACCCCATTTATGTATGATATATCAAAGTGCATAAATGCATTCTACTGTCATATACAACTAATTAAAACAAAAAAAAATTAAAAATTAACCTAAATGATGAAGTATGTTTAATTCTTTGAGCTAAAAAGAAAAAAAAATACATGCCTATAAATCATTAGAAGAAACTATAGAAAAATTAAACTGCTGACTTGGGGTAGAAAGGGCCTTCTTAGAGAAACACAAAATGTAGATATTAAAAAATCTTGACAAATTTGATTTAAATCAATCTTACATACAAAAGGTATCATAAGAATGAGTGGTAAATGAGGGAAATGCATACAACAGGTGGGAATTAACCCCTGGGTTCAATTCCCCAAATACATAGCAAACCTTAAAAAATCAGCAAAAATGATGCTAAACTGTAAAATTTTTAAAAAATTAAAAATGAAGAACAAGTGTAAATAAGGAATTTATGAAACAGAAAATAAAAATTGTTGGAGAAACATGCAAAGATACTCAACCTCACCAATAACTGGGGAAATGAAAATTAAGGCAATGAGATGCCTTAATTCACCACTGGATTTGCAAACTTAGTGCTGCAAGGGGGAGGCCCTCTCGCCCCCTGCTGGTGGCTGAGTGCAAGGCCGAGCCTGTGCATAATTCCTTTACCAGGCAAATTTTGCTTCTACACTCTGCTCTTTTAAAAACACTCATTTGTGTGTACAAATAAATAGGTACGGGGACCTTCCTTATTTATAAACGGTAAAAACCAAGAACATTTATGTTTCACCTCTCCTGGGGAATACTATGCGGAAATTGAATGAAAGGGATGTAAATGTTCTCCCAAAATACAGACAGTGAACAAAACTGCTCGTCCAGTGGGATCTTGTTTATACAAGAGCGGGAAGAGCACATTAAAAACTTGGTTCCAGCTGGGCGTGGTGGCACATGCCTATAATCCCAGGGACCTGTGAGGCTACAGCAGGAGGATTGCGAGTTTGAGTCCGGCCTCAGCAGCTAAGCAACTTAGTGCAATCCTGTCTCAAAATTAAAAAAAAAAAAAAAGTAAAAAGGAGCAGGGATATAACTCAGTGGTAAAGCATCCCTGGGTTTAGTAAAATTATTGAAAAAAAAAAAAGTAGATAAAAGGCCAGGCATGTTGGTGGATGCCTGTAATCCCAGTAGCTTCGGAGGCTGAAGCAGGAGCATCACAAGTTCAAAGCCAGCCTCAGTAATTTAGCAAAGCCCTAAGCAACTCTACAAAACCCTGTCTCTAAATAAAATATCAAAAAGGCTGGGGCTGTGGATCAGTTGTTAAGCACCCCTGGATTCAATCCCTGGTACCCACTCCCCAAAAAGTTTGGGCTGGGGATGTGGCTCAAGTGGTAGCGCACTCGCCTGGCATGCGTGCGGCCTGGGTTCAATCCTCAGCACCACATACAAACAAAGATCTTGTGTCCGCCGAGAACTAAAAAATAAATATTAAAATTCTCTCTCTCTCTCTCTCTCTCTCTCTCTCTCTCTCTCTCTCTTAAAAAAAAGTTAATAAAATACTTTTTAAATTATTTTAAAAGGTTCCCCCAAACACATCCAGCATACCATTTAGGTAAAAGGAAGCTCTATTTTGCTTCTGTGTGTGATGTGAATTCCTGCCTATGGAAGCGTCTGAGAAATACCATCTCAATTCTCCATCATTTCACTGTATGAGAAAGTATTCATGGGGAATTGACATATTTTAAATACTTACCTTGGAAAAATTAAGTGAAAGAGTGTGGAAATAAGAAAGTACAAATCTGATTCAATTAAAATATCACCTGAAATATACCATATATATTTCTTTTGTAATTTATACACACAAGATTATTCAAATGTCACATGAGAATGTTTATTTTGCAAGTGGTTTTAATTCTTTTGCCACAATTTCCCCATGTTTTTACACTACCACATCTTTTTTCTAGACTTAAAATATTCAATAGAATTTGTCATAAGTTAAAAAGGAAAAAACATTCTTTCTGCTGAAAATATCACATTTAACTTAAAAATCATGAACCTTTTGAATATCAATAATTGAAGCTGCTGGGGAGGGGGGGTCACATTTATCTGAAGGTCCCAAGATAGCCCTGAGATCTAAATAGGAAAATATCTCTTATAAACTGTAACAAAACTCTCACCTTAAAATAAAACACTCTGAAATGTATATAATTATATCCATATTCAATAGATTTACAGTATCAAGTCTGGGTTTATAGAAATGATAAACAAAATAGCTTTACATTCAGAAAACAGGTTCTAAGACCCGTTTATACCAAAATGACAAAATTTGAAACCCAGCACCCTGTGCAAAAGTCTGTTCCATTCCTAACCTATCACAAAGACACCATTGCTTAAAAACACAGATCCTGGGACATCCAGTAAACGCCATCTGTCATCTGAGCAAAGAAAATCCCAGTAAGATTAGCTCTAACACTTCATTTGAATGAAGAATCTGATTCAAACCAAGAGTCTGAATCCACCGAGGGTTCCTGGGATTGCTGGGTACCATTCCTGGGAGTGTGGTATCATGCACTTGGTTCCCATTGAGTGTAACCATAGTTATATGGTTCCAAACCAGCTTCTAGAACTCGTAATGGATGGTCAGGTGCCTTGATCAAGGCAGAGAGATCTCACAGACCCGGCCAAAGTGGCTCTGTTCAAACTGCCTGGGTCATCTTTCAAAAAGAGACGCGTTACCTGGACTCCCAGGGAGCCCTCAGGTTTATGATTCTTCTGACCAAGTGGGTCACCTAGACACTCCCTGGGAGCCACTGTCACCTTTCCAGGCAATCTGGTCTCCCTTGAGGTCATCTGTGTGTACCTGGTGTGCGTGCACGTGTGTGTGCCTGGTCACCTCTGCACACAGTCACCCTATCACACACTGTGCTTGCTGGCACACAACAGGGGTGCACTTCGCACAGAAGTCTTATTGCAGACAGAGTGAGGAAACTGAGTGTGAGCACTGGCATTCAATGTCCTTGAAAATCAGTCCAATCAATGCAGGTAGTTGTTTTGTTTTGTTTTCTCCCGTTTCTTTAAATTAAAAAAAAAATCAGAGGCATTTTTTAGCCACTTATTTAAAATCTTAATGAAGAAATGTGAACCCAAGGGCACAGAAATGACTCGCTGACTCAAGAGTTATTATATAGGTGCATAAAACAAGTTCTAAATGTGTCCAGAGGTGGGAACTTGAACAATCAGCACTTTAGGAAGAACTAGGTTTGTTCTAAGTTCTTTGTGGCTAATGTCATCTGCTGTGACAGTTCCACGTGTCTCAATAACCGTGACTGGCTTGTTGTAAGGATCTATCACGATCGATACTTTCTGTTTCCTATGAATCTTAATAAGAACAGGATCAATGTTCCATCCTTTCTTTCCCTAGAAGACGGAGGCCCTCCAGGTGACTGCCTGGCTCAAAGTGGGGGGCTTGTGTGCTTCTGGTGGGCAGCAAACCAAGAACGAGGCAGCAGGGTCCAGAATTCAAACAGCTACCTGTTGTGCAAGACCGAGACCCTGAGCAAACACGTGGAAGATAGGTGACTTCCCAAGTACTGTAAAGAAAAAGCACTTCATCACATAACAGACCAACTGTGCTGGGAGTGCACAGTAGTGCCTGACCACTCTGACCCAAGTGGGAAGCAAGCGTAGTGTTAACAAGGAGCCAGCCCGACCCTGTAGTACACCTGGAGACTCGCATCAGGGTGTAACCCACTCCCCAGGGCAAACTTAGGTCAAGGCAAATTATACAAAAAGGGTCTTCTGGCTTTAGCTAGTGTGGACAGGGGGAGCGTGCAGGGCACTTCCTACCCTCTCCTGCTTTGGGCTCACTCCTTTACTCTCCAGGAGCCATTTCTTCATGGAACTTGGGAGTCCTGTGGCTTCCCAACTGTCTGAGATGGTAGTCTTTCCATCAAGGGGCCTGAGATCTGGGCCCCTTCTGGGCCTCTGTCTCACCCACAGCAGCCTCTACTCCAGAGGTCTGGTTCCTGCTGACAGCTGGGAAGGAACGGACAGAGGCATCACAAATCCCATTTTCCAGCCCATGTCACAAACTCTCCTGAGCCACGGAATGAGCTGTCATCTCAGGAGTGCCCAAAGCGGAGGTGGTGATGGCCTTGCAATTCTGAGGTATCTAGCGCTGCTGGGAATCTGCTAGGGTAGCCCGAGAGGCTGCACCATGATGTCCGTGATTCCCAGGATGTCCATGATGTGACGTGGGCACTTCTCTACAGCAAGCAGAGAGGAGCAGCTCCGACTCTCCCTACTCCTTCTTGGTAGGCTGGTGCTGGGCAGCCTGCGGGACGCTTAAGCACACAGCAAATGGGAAAAACCGCATCAGCATCACTGTGTACCTGCAGCGTCAGACCTGGCGCAGCCAGCTCTAGAGGTAGAAGTCATGCAGGGCCCATCAGCGTTGTCAAGTAGCCACCTCTTCTCACACAGAAGCGACTTCACAGCCACCCCACAGCCAATTCCTCTGCCAGGGTCCCCCAATCTCCAGTAACCAAGGAAATCTCTGCCGAGGGGTAAGTTCCAGAAACCTCACTTAAAATCAGCAGCATTAACAATGTTTTCGAAATATTTCTTCTGTCCAGTTTAATCATAATTTACTCAAGCTCTAAAACGTATTAAAATATACTTCACCGTTCTCCTAACTATATTTATATATAAATCCCTGAGAAGATACCTGTCAACTTGAAATTCGCTATTTACAGTTAATAAACACCCTGGGTGCAAGCAGAGGCCCCAAGCCTGCGCCTTCTGTGCTGTCCCATGTCAGGAGAGCAGACCAGGCCACCCTTCCTAAAAGCGGGAGGGGTTGGGTGCTGAGGCGGGAGCCCAGCACAGGAGTGGCGGGGTCTGCTGCTCACTCATTCTTGGGGACTCAGAGGTCCTGACCTGACAGTGCAGCAGGGCCACCATAATGCGTCTCAGGAACCCCTGTTCTGATTTTTTTAGACTTCAGGACAGCTGGTGCCAAAGATGAGCAAGGAGTTTAACCAAACTGGGAGAAGAAAACAGGCCAAGAAAGAAAAGGAAGGGGAGCTAAAGAGAAGGTAAAGAGGACTTCAGGGAAGGAGTGTGGAAGCTGGAGGGGACACTGTGGTGGGTCCTCGCCCATCAGCACCTGATGATAAATGGAGGGCGGAGCCTCAGTGACGAGGTGCCGCTGTTCAAAGCAGTAAAAACACACACAAATGACACCAGCTGGACTGTCAGGGAGACCAGGGGCGGTTTCTCTCCGCCTCAGGGACCAGACGATCATGTCTTCTCTGCGAATCCCATACCCAGAGAAGGTCACCCTAACAATGTTGCCTAAGAAGGGACTGGCTCACTGAGCCCCACAAGCCTCCTCAAGGTGACCCAGCTTACTCACTCTCTCGGTGGAGCTAATCACCAGCCCAGCTGCTGCCCCCACCTGCCTCCCCCACCCTTCTCGCAGTGACACTTTCAAGCCTGGGCAGAAGGGTCCCACTTGAGGATATCTGTCCTTGTGCTCCCACAGATCCCCAAATTGAGAGACTCCAAAGGCCACCTGCTGAGAAGCATCCAGACTTCTCTTCCTGACCTCCTGCACCGCCTGCCCAAGCCTGGGCACAGTGTCCACTGGCTGTCCTGTAGCCCACTCCAAAGAGGCCGAGAAAACGAGAGCAAAAGCCTCCTCCTTAGAGAGAGGAAAGAGGGGAGAGACATTGTCCTTGAAGGAAAACTCTGCCGGCAAATATGCTTCCACACAGCCACAGTGACAAGTGCTGGGCACCTGGTCCAGAAGCCACCTGGACCCCACCCAAGGACACCCCAGAGAGGGCCTCCCCAGGCAGCCCACAGTGATTTGATTCTGGAGAGAGGGACTGGTGAGAGTTTGCACCAGGCTCTGCACGGACACTTCCTGCACTTGAGTCCTTTGGGCTTCACAGACAAGTTCTTCTGTCTGGGGGTACACCTCAGCTCCCCTCCTGCCAGTCAGCTCCCCCACGCATCTGTCATTCTTACTTCACGAAGCCCACCAGGTCATGGCCACTCCCATGGAACAGGGAACGTGGTGGGTTCACCTTCAAGTCTGCCAAAGAAACTGCTGGGCTGACCCCAGTTTGCTGGCCTGGTAGACTTTCTAAACACATGTATCTCTGGAGCTGTCCTGTGGACACCAGCAGTCTTGCTGGCCAAGCCCCATGCTGGTCAGGTGCGTCCTGTGCAGCTGGTCAAGGCTGGCACAAACAGGAGAGGAGGCCCCAGAACAGAAACTGAAGAGACCACCTGTCCCGCTGTTGACAGTCCACCCATCACTGGACACTGACAATGGGTCGTGTGAGGTAGGGGGCCGGTGGGACCAGGAATGTGCACTTCTGATCAGGTAGAGCAGAGACACGGCTTGACGGGGTGCGGGGCTCCATACCATTCCCAGTGCACAGGTCCCACGGTGGTTAGAAGCAGGACTACTTGGCAATGCAGTGGCAGGCAGATGCCGGATCAGCCAGAACAGACACTGCCTAACACTGGCTGTTCCAAAGATAATTTGACATTCTTACAAAGTTAGAGCCTTCTGTGGGAGCTCAGGATGGGTGTCCAGGAAGAGCAACCCCCAAGTGAGAGGAGAAGCTGCAGTTCTCAACACAAGCTGCAGTGTACTCTCCTGGGAACTCAAACACTGGGGTTCTTCTCCCCCAGACCAACACAGTGCCAGCCTCTGCAGTAGGGGTAAAGGCAGGAAATGTTGACAAACTGCCTGGTGGTCCTCAGGGCACCCAGTGTTGAAAGCCACGGATTAGAGGCCATTTGGCACTGCCTGGCTGGGCGCTTAGCTGATGAGGGAGGAGCTTGTGGCAAGCTAGGTGAAGCTGTGGATTCCATAGACATGGCATGGAGATGCCACAATGCCAGGGACCCAGAAAAGACAACCTCCAAAGATTACTGAGGTCAAGGAGATGTGGTCAAATCCACCTTCCAAGCCACAGGGGTGAACCACAATCAACTAATATGCGTAGTTCTAAAGGTGGGTCCAGGATTCTGTGGCATTCATCTTGATGTCTTTCTGGGATTAAGGAGAAACATGCTAAAATCTGATTCTGAAACACGGTATTTTTATCTCACCAGTCTCTCCATCAGCCTGGACACAGCCTTATGATCTGATAAGTGAGGACGGGCTAGCGTGAGATCCCTGATTGCTCAACATCCCGAAGGTGCTGATGGGAAGCCACAAGGAGAACCCAGAGCCACTCACTGCCTGCATCACGAGACAGATAGCATGTATCCAGGGTTATAGTAAAGAGCTTCCAAACAGTCTATGATAGTTTTTAAATCCATGGTTCCCAGTATTTCAATTAAATATTTAAATAAAGTGCATGTGTAACAGACACTCTAAGATCCAGTAAGAATTTCTCAGTCTTTGGAGATAAAAGCATAAACAGAAAACTCCCCCTGAGAGCTCAGGGCCCAGGCAACTCACATCTGCGTCCTGCCAAAGTCCCCACATCCTGGACATCTTACACAGTTGGCATAAGGACGTGCTGAAGATCAGGGACAATCATCAAAGGAGAAATAAAAGTAAACTCCACTTGAGCCTGGATGAGAGGGCTGCCTGAAAATGCCAAATACTCCTAGAAATTTGCCCAAAACAAGCTTGCTTAAAACTCAGTTCTAGCCTCCTGTTCCTAAAAATCACCCTCCTGCCCCCTTCAGCAGTTCCATTCCTCTGGGATCCTATCTTTCCCGCATTTTTACATTTTAAGGATATACAGATTTGACTTATCTAAGAGCACGTATGACTTAATTTTGTATTTCCAGTAATCATTTGCTAAGCCCACCCCACTTATTAAAAGACAATTTTTCTCTTATTTCCAATAAAAGATTTCCTAGGCAGTTTATCCAAAGCCCCTGTTTAAAATGAGTCTAGCAAGAAATGCAGTTAATGCATTGTTTCCTAATAATTCGACAATGATTTTCATTATTATAACTGTATGAACAAGAGAGTTTTAAAATAAGACACTGAAATCTGAACTATTTCATTTGATCATTTTGCTGTAAAAGTCAATGCCTCCATCAAATAAAAACAAATATTCGGCATCAATTAATCAAATAGGAAAATCTAGTGCCAAAGCGCACCCACAATGAGATGGAAAAGCAAAGCCAAAACCAATGTCAAAAAGAGGGAGAATCCGCTGAATTGTGTGAATTCATACAGCTCTCACAAATGTTTATTGCTAGATACAGTATTTTAAACCAGGGGTCTTCAGACTCATATATTAAAACTGCCTTAAATACAAACAGTCCCATCACCTGTAAAATGCTGCAGATTGGTAAATGATGATTAAAAGTACAAAATTATGCAAAAAAAAAAAAAAAACACCCTTTGATAAATTGGTTTTTAAAAATTCTTAATCGAGGTTCTCTAAAGGGAGACATTAGGTGTGTTGCCCGCTAGGTGTACTGATTGCTAGAGGAAGGAGGGTTAGGCAAATCAATACGTGCTGTTCCCAGCTCCCTCTTGGGAACACTTGACCACTTCCTGGGATCCCAGAAGGCGGCGCAGCGCTGGAGGAGCGCACTGCAGGAGCCTGGCGCACCTCTGAGCGCCCAGCCGGGGGGCAGCCTCCCCTGCGCTTCTCCACCTTTTCCAAGGTCGCGCCCCCGCCCTTCTCCCGCTGGGGCTCCGCGCCCCCGCAGCGCAGCGCTGGCCCCACACAGGCCCTCCGACCCCTTCACGTCCTTTTCCTCCAGCGCGGCGCCCGCTTTTCCTTCTGCGCTTCTTCCTGGCGCTTCCTCTCGGCCTCTTCTGCCTTCTTCTTTTCTTCCTTGGCCTCCTTGTACCGCCACTTGGGGATCTGCAGGTGGGTGCTGTCCTTGGCGCTGCCCTTGCGGCCTATGCGCTCTGGCTGGAAGGTGGGCGCAGGCGCCTTGCTGATGCGGACCCTGGGGACCACCACACCCGGCCGCACACTGCTCCGGCGCAGGAGCTGCAGGGGCAGGAGGCTGGCCTTCCGCCGGGCAGAGGCTGACCCCTGGGCCCCTGGCAGGTAGGGAGACGGGGGACTGAGTCTCGGAGCCTCCTCTCCGGAGCCCCCCACCACCTCAGAAGTCCGAAATTGCTGTTCAGCGCCTTCTGCCTCGTCCCTCTCTTGGGCAAGGGTGCCCTGGTCCCCCTTAGCAGCCAGGATTTCCTGCACTGCCAGCCGCCTTTTTCCAACACAGGGAGGGTCCTCAGGGCACACAGTTTGGCAGACGATGGCCACAGCGGGACTATAAAGGCTTGTGGTCATCCTGACCATGTGGTCAAGGACACCCCCATCCTCCAGGCCCCGGCCTGAGCGCGAGGTCAGTGCGGACCGCACGAATTCAGCGAGCCTCTGCAAGCAGTTTTTGGAGGCTGCAGGCTTCAGAACCGCCTCCGGGGTCAGCGGCAACTCTGGCCTGTACTTCTCCCCAAACTGTTCAGGGCAGGGTCGCTCCAGCAGCCTCTGCATGAGTCGGACGGCCTCCACCCTGCCTGTGTAAGCAGCCCACTCCTGGGGTGACATCCCACGGCGGCTGTCCCGGGCGTGTACATCAGCCCCTGAAAAATAAGAAGCACAAATGGGTGGCTGCAGCAGCAACTCACAGGCAAAGAATGGAACAAAGGTAAACTTTCCCAAACCTAATAACAAGCTCTATCCTAGACCACTGCCACCTGCATGTGACAGTCACCTACTGCATTTACCACTGCAACAAGAAAAGGTTTCTCATGCATCATTTGATGTTTCTCTGTTTTCTAAATAAAAAATTGTCTAAATCTAAATCATGATTTTTTTTTTTTAAGAAATAAAATTCTAGCCGGGTGCAGTGGCTCCTCTCCTGAATCTCAGCAGCTCGGGAGGTTGAGGCAGGAGGATTGATTGCAAGTTCAAAGCCAGCCTCAGCAATAGCAAGGCACTAAGCAAGTCAGTGAGACCCTGTCTCTAAATAAAATACACAATAGGGCTGGGGATGTGGCTTAGTGGTTGAGTGCCTCTGAGTTCAATCCCTGGTACCCAAAAGAAAGAAAGAAGATGTGGCACTTTAGCTCTCTGCCAAAGGAGATATGACTAGACAACAAAGATGTCTCGAGATCACTTGATGATGCAGCTGGAGTGCTCTAAATGCTAATGGTAACAGTCACTTGCAAGGCACTTGGTACCATCTCTTCTGTCCTGTCACTTGGAGAGCTTCTGTGGGTTCCGTTTTGTGGGAAATGGTGGTCCTTCACCTCTCCCACTGGGTAGTTAACCGGCTGGGGGACTGCAGCCCATATTCCTATAGACCAGACGGTGGGCTATTCCAAAACAGAGGCCATAACTTATGCATTTTTCTTCTGTAACACATCTAATCCTGGCAGGTGGGAGGCATGCCTGTAACAAAGGTTCATGACAGAATGAATGATGGTCACAGTGGCTGGGGGCCTGCCTGGGCTGCAAAGCTGGCAAGCTCCATGGAGTAGAGAGCTCCAGGGAGCGCCTTGGGTCCCCTGCACTCAGCTCTGTGTGCTAACAACCACCCAGCAGGCAGGTGTGATGGTCAGTACTCTGTGTCAGCTTGGCTACACTAGAACATCCAGTGCTTTAATCAAACAGTAATCTAGGTGTGGCCTGAAGGGATCTTGTAGCTTTGGCTAACACCTTCTAATCAGTTAACTTTAAGTCAAGGAGATCAACCCCAAAGAAGTGGCTGGGCCTCATCCAATCATTGACTGCCTTAAGAGCAAAGACTCAAATTTCCTAGAGAAGAAAAAGTTCTTGTTGCATTCATATATGAATATGCAACAGCAAATCCCATCGTTATATATAATTATAATACATCATACTACAGTGATGCAGCCACATCAATGTTTATAGCAGCTCAATTCACAATAGCTTATCTGTGAAACCAACTTAGATGAATGGATAAAGAGACTGGTATGTATACACAATGGACTATTTCTCAGCATTAAAAAAGAATAAAATTATGGCATTTGCACGTAAATGGATAGAGCTGGAGAATATCATGCTACATAAAGTAAGCCAGTCCCATAAAACCAAAGGCAGAATGTTTTCTCGGATTAGTGGGTGCTGATCCATAATGGTGGGGGTGGGGGGGCATGGGAAGAATGGAGGAACTTTGGATTGGGCAAAGAGGAGGGTGGGGGAGGGAAGGGGGCATGGGGCAGGAAAGATGGTGGAATGAGACAGACATCATTACCCTAGATACGTGTATAATGGCACGAATGGTACAACTCTACATCGTGTACAACCTGAGAATTGAAAAGTTATGCTCCATTGTGTACAATGAATTGAAATACATTCTGCTGTCATGTATAACTAAGTAGAATAAATAAAACATAAAAAAATTATAATGCACCAACAAAAAAACATGGAATAAAAGAAAAAGTTCTGCCTCTAGACTTCAGTATTATCTCCTACCTGTGGGCCTAGTCTACAAATTTTAGACTTACCAACCCCCACAACTGCATGAGCCAATTCCTTAAAATAAATCTCTTAATTTATGCACCCTATCAGTTCTGATTGTCTAGAGAATCTTTAATGATGTATCCCCAACGTCTTCCTGAATGTCTCTCCATTCTACCCACTACCCCCGCCCCACATACAAACATTCCAACATTAAACTCCAAATCATCCTGGTGAACTCTGCATAAATTTCAACTTGGCAATGTAGAAATTATTACAAAGTTGCTGTTAATCTTGGTCCAAACTCAGCTCCACATACAGTTAGAAATCATTCAGGATTTCAAGTCCCATTAGTCAAATCTCTACTGGCAAAGCAATGTGAAAAACTAGGGCAATTATCTAGTCTGTGAGCTCCCTGGAGACAGGCCTGGCAGAGGCAGCTTCATTTATATCCCACACAGACCCAGGTGTTGACATGTGGTGGCTGATCAATACGTGCTGAGCTGAGAGAGGCGGGGGGCGCTGCCACTTCCCTGCCCTGCCAGCCCACAGTGGCCTCAGAGCCAGGCAGACCTGGCTCACCTGAGCTCACCTGCTAATGGTCTTAATTCTGTGACACATTAAAGAATAGCCATCTTACAAGAGTGGTAATTATTTGGAACCAGAAATCAGGAGAACTCATTAGTTAGAGTACAATTTATAAACTGACTAAAATGAAAAGGGGGCAGTAAAAATGTCATTGCAGAAAATAGATGACACATTAAACCTTAATTAATTGCATGTCACTTAAAAAAGGAACAAACTGCAAAATTAAAATCTTAATGAACACTGCGTGAAAGAGACATTTTTCAAATGCTAATGGAAAACGAAAGGAACAGCTGTCCAGAGCGCAGCGTCCTTCTTCCTGTTGTTCCCCACCTTTTCAAAATGCTCAGAAAATACAAACACCCCAAAGACCAAGAGCCATTGTGACTGCCATGCAGTTCTAGGATCTGAGTGGTGCTTAATTAGGGATTCACTTCCTAAGAAACCACTGCTAAGGGTGACATTGATGGCCAGGACATAGCAGGTAAATTATGAACGACAAGCACAGTTACCCTTCAGTGTCCACAGGGGATTGCTTCCAAGACCCCCATGGACACCAAATTCCAAGGATGCTCAAGTCCCTTGTAGAAAATGGCATGATCTTTGCATATAACCCATGCACTTCCATAGACACCAAACCATTTCTAGATTACTTACAAAACCTAAGGCAAGGTAAATGCCGTGTAAACAGTGGCTAGGCTGTATTGTCTAGTGACCAGTGACAAGGTCACAGGTCTGTACCGGTTCCATACAAATGCATTTTTTAGAGATATTTTATATCTGTAGTTGCCTGAATCCATGGAACAGAACCCAGGACATGGGAAGATCAACTGTACTGATGATTAACATTTTACTTGAATACCTTTAAACGGATATAGAGAACTTCCAAAATGCCACTGTGTCCATCTTCTCCCCCGACACCACCAGCATCCTTGCCTCCTACCCAACAGTACTCAAACCTGTGGACCAAGGGTGGGCTCTTGCCAATGGGTCCACTTGCCAACTTGCTGACAGCTAAGAGTTGTCTGCACGAAATCATCTTCTATTTTATTCAAAGCAACATACTCAGTTCTAGGCAATGGATCATAATGGTCTAGCCTAAGACTGCCCAACCTCAGCATTATTGGCATTTTTGGCCATGCTTGTGGTGAGGGCTGTCCTGTGCAGTGAAGGACTTCTAACAGCATCTCTGGTGACTACTCAAGAGATCTCAGTAGCACTCCACCAGTTGTGACAACCAGCAATGTATCCAGCTGTTACCAAATGTCACCTGGGGGGCAATATCGTCCCTGACTCTGAACCGGTCTAACCTGATGACTGAAGTCTGCTTCCCATTTGTCCGGCTGCCTGTGTCCAAGCAACCTGGTGCTGGCCAGAGCCCTATGGGGTATTCACCTCCTGAGAACAGGGACAAGTGAATTTGCTGCTGTTACCACTGCCTCCTACCAGAGGTCTGGTGACTCTCTTGGAATCAAGAGGTGACAAAGCAGGAAGCTAAGGGAATTGATGAATAGGAGAAGAAAATCAGGTCCATGTTGTCTTCTCTGAACCAAGACCAGCTTTGGACAGTGACCACCAACCTTAAAACTCCTAGTGAGATATGAGGAAAAGACCTGTTTTCTCGAATCCACTCTCAAGCCAGGACTTCTGCTACTGCAGTGGAAAACATCCCAAACTAGTGCCAAAGGGGAAAAAATGCATGTTCCCGCCCTCTCAGTTCACTTTCCCCTGGGAGTCAGCCAGGCCCCCAAGGACAGTGGGCGGTGGGTGCAGTAGTCACGTTCTTTCTTCTCCACCACCCTGACGGCATCCTTCCTAGGCAGCCCAGCCCAGGCCGCCCTCCTGCCACAGGAGGTGACACACCACAAGGGTGGGCCAGCCCTGCCAGCTTCCTGCTGGGCCACCTCTAGCCTGTGTCTGGGGCACCGGGTATGTAATCAGCGCAGCAAGTCAGGATTGCAGGGTCACGGGGGAGAGCCTGCCGTCCAGCCCAGTGGGACTGAGGAGCCACCTCCATGGCACGGCAGGTGGGAAAGGTGTACCCTGCCCCCATGTGGGGCCAGAATTGGAAGATAAATCCCCAGTGTCCTTGTCCCTTGGGGTATCTCCCAGATGGATTCTGCTCATCTCTCAGAGGGTCCAGCAGGACTGAGTCCCAGTCACCCACCAGCAACCTGCTCAGGAGCCTGAAGTCACCACATTAGCATTGTCTCTTCCTAACTCACTCCCCCCACCGGCACCCTGCCAGGCTGCTTCCCCAAAGCAATCTTTGAAAAAATCTCCTTGTCCCCAAGTCCTGGTCTCAGGGTTTGATTTGGGGGTGGAGGGGTGTGGTATGAATTTCCTGAGTTAATTTTTCTCTAATAACGTGAAACAACTCCAGTGTGGCCAATTCTCAGTTCACAAAAAATTCCCATTTTCCTCATAAACAGAAAGCAACGTCTTAGTATAAGTCCCTGGTTTACCAGAAGTCTAGTCAGGGCTTGCCGGAGATGAGCAGGACCGTGGCTCTTCATCTTCCTTTTAATCTGTGTGCTCCCTGGAATCGTGCAAGATGCAGGCCTTTGATTTTTCCTCCTCCCGCGGCAGCAGCCTTGCTTTACGCCACACTTCAGTACAAACAGGAGCTCTCGAAAGCAACCTGGAACTGGCAATCTCCATAAAAAAATCCTGTCCTCCATGCGGCTTCTCAGAGCCACTGATTTAAATAGACTTGTCACTCTGGGACATTAATATTCCACTGAATCAACAAGGTTCTGCTGCCTCCCTTGGGATTGTCATCAGCACAGACAACAGTATTAGGAAGCCAAACCCAAAGACCCACTGAATCAGGTTTCCAGAATCCGGTTATATTTTTTATTTAAATTAGAATTTCTGATACTTCTAACATTCTTTTGTTCTACTGCACATTCAGACCCAAACTGATCTGTACCTGTACGTTACAGATAGTGAGAAAATCTAAACAGTTGAGGGTTTCATGCAATTTGATCATTCATCACATATAAGCTGAAATGTTTGCTATTGAAAATAAACTGCAACTCAGAAACTAAGGTGCAGAAAAACATTCAGGAAACAAAGATCACCTCCTCTGAAGAACTTAAAAAGGCATGTTTTTATATGTAGTAATAGTTGCGCACTTTACTTTTCAAATTATCACAGGATGACTGTTTTGCAGTTAACTCCTGGGTAACCTTCCTAAGCTATACATAGACTCACTCCATGTTGAAGGGTCTGTCGATCTAAAAGAAATGCTCAGGCTGTTGGGAACTTTCAATGCTTTAAGTTCTCCTGATATGGATATGTTTAAATGGAAATAAGAGACATAAAAATAGTTGAGAATTGTAATCTAACTTAGTAGTGACAATAGCAAATGACCACTCCCAACTAAAGCCTAAGGGGGCAGCTTGAATGCTCCCTGGAAAAGGTCTCATCTTTATTTTAGACAATGTGGAACCAGCTGGGAGGGAGAAACATATCTAAGAAGGAAAAGATCTTCTCTTTTTTCATCTTTTCTCACTTATTAGTTATATCAGTAGTTGCCGTTCCCGCCCCCCACCCCCTGGCCTCCGCAGAGGATGTTTGGCAGTGCCTGGGACATTTCTGGCTGTCATGACTGGGGATACTTCAGCCATCTAGAGGGTAGAGGCCAGGGACATCACTGAACAACCTACAGTTGTCGGAACCTCCCCCCACCCCCACCACATAACTTATCTGGCCCCAAATCTCAAGATCATGCCAAGGTTAAGAAACCCCTGAGTTACATGCTTACTACCCTAGTAAGTTGAGGATCTCATCACAGGATATTTTTCAAAGAGAAAAATATGCCTTGTTCTTTTATTCACTTAATGAATAACATAAACTCCCTAATAACAGTAACAACACAATCCTAAGCGACATGCCCTGATGGCAGGCATCTAGGGTGGCCCTGGCAAGAGAGAGCTCCCTCCCTCAGCGCCATCACGGCTTCCATCCCAGAGAAGAGGAAACCGCAGTCCAGAAAGGCAAGTGACTGCCGCAGGTATGGAGCTGGGTCGAAGCCTGCGCCCTGGCTTTCTGGGTCACTTACCCCCCCACTCCCTGCTCTGTAGCAGCACAGTGCAGAGGGAAGCCCGAGGCATGGACAGGCAGGGCCTGTGCCCACAAGGGCTCCAGACTTCACTGGGGGAGAACTCCCAGGGGGGACAGGGAAGAGTGTTTACAGACCCGATGTCTAATCTGTAACCACAACTGGGGGGTACAGGTGACCTTAACACCCAGCCCATCGCCCCCAGCACCATCTCCCCAAGAGATATGGAGGGCATTTCTGAGATGCTATAAATACTGCAGCAAATGCCGGAAACTTCTAAGAGACCCAAAGAAGACGAAATGACAATGATAGTGAGACTGAGCCCCTCATGTTTTCCAGGGCGATTAGAAGGCAATTGACCCCCCACCAAAAGGAAAAAAAAAAGTTGGTAATTCAAATTAACTTGTTGGGAAAAATGCATTTGATGTGACTGACACACTGTCAGTTGAAAAAGTAAATTACTAAAAATCTGCACTCAATTAAAACTCAATCCAAAAGTAATAAAAGCAGATGAAGCTTCTGCCACTCATAAGAGCATCCCACAATCACCATTTAACTAGGAGGGACCACTTCTCACTGACACAGGACAGGCAGGGCCTAAACTCTGCTGAAACCTAGCTCTTGCTTTTCAAAACTAAAACTGCCACTGAATCAAAACCACAACCAATGGGATTAATTACGATCCTTTTATATTTCTAAGTAGATTTGTAATCTTCAAAACCTCTATCCTTGTTCTTTGAGTTTATTTGTCCTATAGCATCCTGTAAGACTCGGAGTTTAAAGCAGGAGGGAAAAAATTAAAAGTTGTAAATCCCCAAATCCCAGATGGATGAAAGAAAAACAGGCTCAGGTGGGGGTGCACCACACAATGCCGAGTCATAAACAATACATGAAGACAAACTGTCACAGGCCAGAGGCAACCAGGAACACATGACAACTAGACGGGGAGCCAGCTGGGGTCCTGGGACAGAGAAGGAGCATTAACGGAGGAGACGGGATCTGGAAGACTCTGATGGCATTCCCAGGAGAACCACCATCTGAATGTTGCCCCCCACCCCCCAGACTTCATAGGTGTGGCACTCCATACCCAAGGGGATGGTATGAAGAGGTAGGGGTTTTAGGAGGTGCTTGGTCACAGGATGGGCCTCAGGAATGGGATTGGTGCCCTCATGCAAGAGGCCAGAGGGTGCCCCCAGCCCTTCCAACAGGGGAGGACATGACAAGAGGGAACAGGCCCCCACCGGACATCAGTCTGCTGGTACCTTGATCTTGGCTTCCCTGCCTCTGAACTGTGAGCAATAAACATACTGTTTATAAATCATCCCGTCTGGTATTTTGCTATAGCAGCAAGAATGGACTAAGAGAGGGAAAATGTCAGCTCTTCAGGAACTCGTAGCACTAAGCAGAATTGGCTGACCCCCGTGCCACAGCCAAAAATAAAGATAAATTAAGGCAGCAAAATGAATACGAGCAACAGCTATTGGATACTGAGTGCATTACATGTACTTAGACACATCTTCTCCCTTAGTTCTCCAAATAACCTGGTGAGGTGGCACTAAAGACTATCCCTGACCCCAGTTTCAAGACAGGAAAAGAATTAAGAGGTTCATCAGAAGGAATTTAGTTTAGTAGCTCATTAAAACTGCATAGCCCTTGAGAGTTTATAAAGTAAACTATTTCGTCCTCAGGGAGGAGGGACAGAAAGAGGTCATTACCCCCATTTTGCAGATGGGGACCCGGTGAGTGTCTTCTCCAGGCTGACAAGGACCTAAGGGACAAAGGGGGCTGCCCTGTTGATCCCAAGCTGAAGCCTGGAACTTTCCACTGACTCTGGAAACTGCCACACAACACATCGTCCTGCAGCTCAACTGCCAGCGAGCAGGAGGCAGCCTGGTCCGGACCACCCCCTTCTGTACCCACTCCAACAGCATCGGACCACCCCCTCCTGTGCCCACTCCAACAGCCGTGGGCCCACCCAGGGCCAAGACCAGAATGCACATTTCTGAAGAGCAGATGTGCACAGGGTTGGGAGCAGATGTGTGTGGGGGGGAGGAAGCCAAGGGCAAGGGAAGGCGTCACTCCTCCCACAGCTCAGCACTGACCTGCCAGCGGCTGGCTGTGACCCTCTCCGCAACCCTGAAGGCAACTGTCACCACCTCAACAAGGAACCCATTCTTTGTGGCATCTGCCAGGCTGTTTCCATGGGGATGATCCGTCTCTTCCGGGGACGTTCTTTACAGGAGTCAGTTATTTCCAGGGCCCACAGGTGAGAGGGACAAGAGGCACGTACCTGCGAGCATCAGGGCTCTGACGCACTCCGTCCGGCCCTGCATAGCTGCTTTCATCAGGGCGGTGAAGCCAAACACGTTCCTCCTTTCAAGGTCAAGACCAGGGAAATAGTTCAACAGGTAGTTGGTGATGGTGGCGTGCCCTGAAAGAGAAGGGTGCACGTGTGGGTCTCACGAGGCCTCCAGAGGGACCGGGGTGTGCCCAGCTTCCTGCTCTGCACGTTTGCCTCTCTGATCCCCAGACAATCCTTCTGGAGCCCAGGAAGCAGGAGGAGGCAGGGGCCCCTGTCCTGGCCACATGGATGTCTCAGGTTCACTCAGGGCCCTTCAGCCACCCACCTGAGTGGTGCAGGGTCCCACCGTGCGGCAGAGGAGGCTGGGCAGGGACAGCAGTGTCATCACAGGCGGGCGCTGGCAGCTCCCAGCTGGAGCCGCTGGGGCAGACAGAAGCTAAGCTAGGAATGAGCCTCCGAAGCATTTCCAAGTGCTCCGGTGCCTCAGGGAGGAAAAGTTCATCGTCATAGCAAAGAGATAACACCAGCTCACGCTCACACCTCTGCTGCCACTCGGAAGAGAGTGTCTGCCCCTCCCTCCCTCCCTCCCCACCCCCCACTCACACATGATCACAAGGAGGCTGCCTCAGCCACAACCCTGAGCAGCTGAGAAGCTTCAGGAAACTCACTGGGGAGTATAGATTTCTCCCCTTTCTCATCTTGCTCCTCCAAAAAACGGATCCAATTTTCTGCTTATTGCCAGAGATACTCTCAAAAAGCCCAAGGTGCTCTCCGTCGGGGTGAATAAGGAGACCATTGTGCAAAAGGCAATAGTTCAAGCATCCACCCCTGGAAAACCCTGTCTCAAGTAGAGCTTCCTGAGCCACAAGGTGGCTCCTGGGTCTGCCACCCAAGCCCAAGGCTAGCCCACCCCCTCAGTCTTTCTGTGCTGGACTCCCCCCACCACACACACACCCGACCACAGACACACCTCGATTCCCTACAGCATCCTGGGTTGGATCACTCTGGGGTGCAGCTGTCCTGGGCACTGAAGGACGGCTAGCAGCACCTGGTCTCGACCCACGAAGTGCCAGCAGCAATGAACCCCCAACTCCTGCCCCACCTGTGGCAACAAAATATGGGCCCAGACACTGCCACCTGTCCCCTGGTAGGGTGGGAACGGGAGGGGGTAAATCACCTGGGTTGAGAACTACTGACCTAGAGGACCCTTCTGCACTGTCCCAGAACCAACCACACCAAGTGGGAAACAGGTCCTCTCCCAGCGCCTTTGTCCCTGGCCCTGGCTAGCCACCCCCCTCAGCTGCCTGCCCCATCCTGGCCCCTGCAGGTGATGGTGAGCATTCCCTTGGGGATGTGAGCAGTCTGCACAAGTCCCTTTTGCAGAGCCCCGGGGAGGTGCTGGGTGTGCAGCCACATCCGTCCTTACATACCAACAGCCTCCCAGGTCACTCCAACGCTGTTAGGCCCAGCTCCACGTCAGGGCCACAAGCTTGGACGTCATGGACACTTCCCTGCACTCCTCTGGTTAACTCAGCATCTCCCCCACCCCAAGGAAGCCCCCAGCCTTAGAGGAGCCAGGACCCCCAGGGTTAGACTCTCCAATTTCAGGACAGAGGCCTCCAATGGGTGGCACTGTGTGTGTGGGAGACGAGGTGAGGCCATCATTCTCCTGAGGTGGGACAGAAATGAGACTCTGCCTGCAGACTGAGAGGGCTGAGTGAGCTGGAGGCTGCCAGCTGCCCCGAGAACCCTGCCTCCCTGCCGAGGCCCAGGCCTCCCCCCAGGGCCCGGCGCCAGCTTCAGCATCACGAGAACAGAATACCAGAACCTGTGGATGCACTCAGTGGCTCCTGTCTTCCCCATGACAGCCACCCTGTCAACCACGGCACCCGGGCTGGAGCCCAGAGCCTCCCTCTGTGGACACAGACACACATCAAAAATGGAACATCTGAGGCTCCTGGACACGATGACCACATGCGCTGTGGGATGTCGGATGGGAACCGGGGACAGGAAAATCTGGGGAAATCCAAATAAAGAGGGGACTTTCGTTAATAACAACACATGGCCACAGGCTCAGTCCTCGGTCAACAGCGTTACACTATCGCAGATCTGAGCAACAGAGGAAACTGGGTGCGAGATTCACAGGAATTCTTTGTACAATTTGCAGTTTTTCTCTAAGTCTAAAGTGTTCTGAAATCTAAAATCTGTTTTTATAAAGAAGAGAATGAGCTCAGGGCCATTCCAAAAGAATGCGAGGCAGGGACAAGGATTCCCAGCCACTGCCTGGTGAGGATCCTATCCATCCTGTTCGCCAGCGCTACCCTGTGGCCGGAGGTCACCAGGATGCTGGGGTAGGTGCACACAGGAGGCAGAGGATGGTGGCCAGACCCGGAGGGCAGGAGGAGGGAGACAAGTAGTTGATTCAGCGTGCTTCTAACCAAGTGAGTGGACAGGCCACAGCGCAAGAGCAGGAGGAAAGCCACAGCCACTTCTGGCTCCACCCCGGCCCCAGGCTCTGGGTCCATGTAGCTGGCAATGGCGTCTCCACCCACAGCACGTCTGAGGTGGTAGAAGTCCCTGGTACCCGAGCCTGAGGGGCCGCTTGGCCTGGCCCACTCCTGTGCTTCCTGGTTGACTACCCACCAAGCATGTGGGAAATTTTGAACTTTTTACGGTCTAAAGCCACCTGCCTCATGGCAAGCTCCTCTCCTAGGAGATGACTCACCTCCTACTTCAGAGGGAACAGAAACCACAGAAGGGAACCCCTCAGCTTTCCCCCATCATCCCACAAACTGCCCCACGTCACCAGCAGTCTCCTAGTGAACACCCAGGGGAGTGTGACAAATATTCATCAAGTGAAAAAGACGGGAAGGTTCCTGCTTCTCCCCTCGCACGCAGAAGCTCATTTATTAAAAGGTTTCTGATTATCAAGACAACACAACTAATCACTGATTCATTCAACGATTCCTGAGGCCGGTTAGGGGGTAAGGATCGTGCCGTCACTAAGAACATAGTAACAAATGAAACGGGGACTCCTTGATTCCAGGAAAGCAAACAGAAAATAAAAAGACTAGAGAATTTAGGTTGCCTAAAAACCTGACTGCTGTCACTCCAGGTGCTCAAAATGTAGTTCCTCAAACCAGGCCAGTAGAGGGAACTGTCGGCTTTGGAAATACAGCATCCCACCCTTCAGAAGGAGAGCAGGACTCTCCCAGGAATTCTTCCCCAGAGCAGGGGGGGAGCAGATGGAGGAGCAGAGCTGGCTGCCTGCAGGACAGGCTGGAGACTGATGGAGGGTGGGGCTGGGCTGCCCGGCTCCCTCCTGCCTGCCCAGCTCAAAGAGGGGCGGTACCCTGCTCCCAAGGAAGGACCTCACAGGAATACAGAGGCCCACAGGAAAATGCTGGGCCATGGCAGGAAACTCGGGATTTGCCAAGCCCTTTAGGAAGCAATTCAGAACAATCTCTGTGCATTTCTTCTCTCCCTCTGTGCTTGCTTCTGGCCTGGGAGGCTGGCCCCCTCCTGCACCTGTTGGGGTTGCTACCCCTGAAGTTTCAGATGGGCTCATCAGGAGACTGGCCTGGTCTCCCTGGCCCAGCCCCAGCTTGGAGTGGTGGCCTTCTCGGCCTGGGCCACCCTCACAGGGTCTGCCACCTGGAGTGCGTTCCTTCATCAGTGCCTCCAGTCCGCTTGCCACTCACTCTGCTTCCTGCCACCTGGGCTGACACCGCAGACAGTCATGCCTGCTCACAGAACCCCAGTGCAGCCTTGACCACGTGGTTCATTCAAGACCTGCCCACCCAGTAGCTGTGGGGCACGTAAGTGAGCCTCGGTTCCTCCATTCCACACAGTATCTTCTTTTAAAACAAATACTTATTCAGCAAGTCCTTCAAGAAGAAGGGCTGTGAGGAGAGCCAGGTCCACTGCAATAAGCAAAAGCAACATGCTCCCTCCTCCTTGCTACACTTGGGTCTCCGTGGAAAGTACAGGGAGCACACGTCACCTCAGGAGGGTGGCTGTGAGGACCAGGAGGACACAGAAGGAGCTCCTAGCCAGACCAAGGGCAGAGGATTACAATCGGAAGCTTATCCTGGTTGTGCAAGTTACAAGTGTGTGTACACGTGTGTGAGGTCTGACTGCAGCTGGCTGCAACGTGGCTCCTGAGGACCCAAGTGCTGACTTGGAACAGAGAGTCAGGAGGGGGAGAGGGGCTCTCTCTTC